>NC_051196.1:36434218-36517811 GCF_015220075.1 Falco rusticolus | reverse complement strand
GCTTTTACTTTGTTCCATCTGTAGACGGGGACGCTTTTCAGCAGACATGTTACTCCTCTGCTTTTGGTTTCATCAGCTGAAAATCATTCCCAAAGGGAACATTAACTGAGCCACATCCATAGGCATGTGTGGTTTCCTGATGGAACGCAGCATTTTAGAAGTAAACTGCACAGCATCTCAGTTGACTATTGCAGATGTTGGAAGCACCTTAAATGCTCAGTAATCAGGCTGACGCCAGGGTTTTGTCTTGAGCTGGTGCTTATTGCAGGTTTCTGCTTTGCATGATTCACTTGATTTCCACTCAGAACACACCCGGTGGTCCTGTTTTTCCTCCCCTTTGAAACTTGCTTCCTATGTGTATTTTATGAATAATGGGATACAAACTCCTTTTGGCCCTTTTTGGCAGTCAATGCCTTTGCCTGTGGTGTTGTCTGACCTGCTGCTGAGATGCCCTTTTGTAGATACAGAACGACATCTCTGACCGAGCCTTTGCACTCAGAAGAAAGCAGTAGTGATGGAGGGATGCTGAGCAGTCTGGAGAGGATAAAGGGAAGCAGACTGTCTGGTATGCTGACATAGTGCTCTGAATATTTGGCTCCTAAATGGAGAAATTATTACAAACTGAATCACAGGACCCCAGGCTGCTGAATTACTTTAAATGCATCTGCTACAGTTTCCATTCTAGAAGACTTAAAGAATTGCTGTCTTTCACCAATAAGTTGAAACATCATTAGCCTTTAATGAATTGATTTTTTTTTCCTTCCAAAATGTCACAGTGTGTTGTTATGGAACACAAGGAAGAGTGAGAATGTATATTCTCATAGTTGATTGCTGGCTATTACTGTTATAAATTACCTAATAATGTTGTTTACCAATTGAGGCAGCTATGTGGAGTGAAGGGGAGCCCATATGAGATCATGAAAGATATTTAGCTTAAGAACCTGCCAAAACCAGCAAGGATGCCACAAGAACACTGTTATTAGCTAAATCCACCTGATCGTAGAGAGTGAGCGATGAAGGTGTTTATTAAAGTCTATTAAAGTCAATAGAAGATTTCCACTGATTTCCACAGGGGCCTGAACTGGATCACGAGGAAGGCTGTGTTTTTGTTTTTCCCTGCCTTTATGTGTATTAAAGGAATGCCACATGTGAATTGTGTTATGACACCACTGCAGCCATTTCAGGAGTCCCGTATTTCAGATGATGATTTAGTCTCTAAGGATTTCCTGGATAGACGTTAAGTGTGTATATACCATGCAACAATTGTAATATTTTTTTCATTTCACTGAAAAATCTTGCAGAAATGATTAAAGCTTCCTTTTTCTTCTGGGAGAGGGATTTAGCCATCTGCTGGCCATCTGCATATCATCTGAAAAGTTTCCCAGTGAAATCTTTGTTTTACCTCAGAAAGCAATCTGCGTGCATCACAAATCTCACAAGGGCACTCAGAGTGATGGATTGCTCCTTCAGGCTGCTGGGTGTGTCTCTGCTCTGGTGCTGCTGCTCCAGATGGGGACGGTCTTCTGTGGGTCCCATGTCACATGTGCCAGCCTTGCACGGGTGCTCCTGATGTCCCTCATGGCACTGGGCACTCACGCTGATGAATGGGGCCTTTTGGGAAGGTCAGTTCCCAGGGGGCAAACTTCCATATCCCTCTCCTTAGCTCCTTCAAATATAATTGTGCCAGAAGCAGAAAATACCCGCCTTGATTCTGGAGGACCAGAAAAACCTGAACTAACCCGGTGTGCCAGATTGACATTTGGGTGTCTTGGCCCCTGGATCAGGGTGATTTGCTGGGGAAGGGGAAGAAAACCCCACCAAATCCTCTCGAGGTATAAAACTTCCCTTGCTGTTGCTGTATGGAAATCGCCAAGCAGGGTCCTGCTGCCAGCAGGGTCCTCAAGCTGCTGCTGGGTCTGAAGGAACTGAGAGCATCGTTACAGCTTGTTGGGTCGGCCCCCAGCAGAGCATCTCAGCATCTCTTGTCTGGAGCTTGCTGGGGCGGGCGTTGTCTTTTTTTTGTTGTGTTCAGGAATGACATTAAACATGTTACGAGTGTTGGGATGTCACAACGGGTCCTGTAGCTGGCTGAGTGACTGACTTGGATGAGGAGCCACAGGATTTTGCTTCCTTTTTACAGCCTGAAGGAGCTACCAAGAGTGAGGCAGGTCTGCTGTGTGTGTTCCCGTGCTTTGCGCCATACTGGCACTGATGGACTGGAGCTGATGATGCCATTGAAAAATACTTAGTGGAGTCTGGATACTGGCAAAAGGAGAGGTGAAATGGCTCCAAGTGGAGTTTGTGTGACCAGAGATGGAAGCAGTGCTGGCGGAGGGCCAAGGCGGAGCGCTGCCTGTGTGTGGGCACACCTGTGATGCCCCCAGCTGCATTACTATGACTTGCTAACTGTAGCCTTCAGCAGCCTGGGGGATGGCACTCGTTGCCTTTGGTGGGCTGCCCATCAAAGCAAGATGGGACTTTGTCTCATCCCCACAGTTGGAAAAGCATGCAGTGGTTTGCATCTGACATGGGAAGAAATTATTCTTTTCAACTGTTAAATGTACTACAATAGATCTAAGGTTATGGTTCTGTTTGGAAATGAGCAGCTGTTTGCTGGGCATTTTCATTTCTGGAAGTGAGGTGTCTGGCCGAGCTGTTTCAGGTATTGCAGCAGCAGCTGGGATTTGCAGTGCAGTGAGCACAGTGGGCCATCCCACGTGTTTCCTTCTGCACGTCAGATTGCTGTGTGGGGCAGGCTGTCCAGAAGGGCAACAGTTCAGAGCTCAGAAGTAGACAGAAAAAAATGTGAAGTGCTCATTTTTTTCCCCAGCCCTTATTCTGCAACTCAGATTCATGTCTTTCTGAGTTAAATAGGATGCTGGATGTGAACAAATGCTGAATTGGTCTATTTATGTGTTTATAGAGTCACTTCTGGCTATAGAATGGTCTAATTCAACTTGAAATGCCTTGGAAATGTTTTGATTTAATGTTTTTTTGCATTGGTCTTGGATGTCATCTATATGTCTACACCTATACAGTGAGTGACCTCAAGACTGCAGCATCTCATGAACAGTTTCCCCCACAACACTCCGAGAAGCGTTTGCTGTAGACTAAGATGATGTGACTTTTGCAGTGTAAAATAGAGCTCCCACAGAGTCAGCTTTGGGCATAGCATGTACAAGCTTTTTCTTGGCTCCTCAGTTTGATTATACAACTCTCCATCTGGTTCTCCCATAATTCATTTCATCATGAAGTTAGCACTATCTCTGCATCTCAAAGGACTTCACTGGATCTTTCATCACCCTCAGCCAAAGCAGCATCACAGGTACTATTGGCTCATCTATAAAACTTGGAAAAAGTTGTTTTCTACCTTTCATCAGATCTTTCTTTCTGTGAGAATATCCTGAAGACTGGTATGGGGAGTTGGTTTTTTTCCTTCTGGAGTCTCATAGAAAGTTGCAGTAATTAGCTTGGGAAACTGTGAGGTGTTTAGAGCTGGTTTGATATAGTCATCGAGATGTTAATTGGACCATTTGCTTTATCCATCAGATAAACTTGGATTTTTTTTTTTTTTTGTTATGGTCTAAGTGTGAAAGTAAGCAATCAAGCCAGGACTTTGGATGGGAAAATACAGTATCTGTTTTAAATTCACACAAGGTAAGCAGTATTTGGAGAAGCTAATAGTGATTTATTTGTGCTTAATCCTACTAGAAGTAATTAGGGTAAAATTTCCCCTAGTCTCTAGGAGCAAAATGACTGTCGTGGAGCTTTACCGGTCTGTCTTTAAGCTTGAATTCCAGTAAGTTTTCAGTGGAGACACTTAGGTATGTGACAACTAAAAATTAAGCACTCCGTCTTTGTCATGTGTATGTTTTATCGTCTGTGCACTGGTGACACTTCAGGTACGTCCCTTAGGGACTCTTATGCTTACAACAGCTCCTCGACAGCAATATCTGTTCAAACAAAATACAGGAAGCGAGTATTAGGTGTACATGTTTTACTGATTTCTGTATCTTAAAAAAACCTCAAGCAACATGATCATTACCCAGAAAAGTAAAGTCGTTAAGGCTAATAACCATTTCAGAGTATGTGATTATATATTCTTTGGTGTGATAGATAAATGGCAAAGAAAGCATAACTCCTTTCTAATAAATTCCAGTTACGTAGAAGGCTTATCAATAAACCAAATTACTCAAAATGCACTACATATAAATGCTATACCAAAAAGTATGTGCATATGTGTTGAAAAGCAAATACCCTCACTGTCGTGTGAAAGGATCTTTCCCTTTCCCTCATTGCGGCCATGCAGCACCCGGTGCTCGGTGGCTCTGCCTTCCCCGCCCCCCGCCCCCAGCTCCTCGCTGTGGGCTCGGCCCTTCCCCTCCCAGCCGACAGCCCCGAGCTGTGGCCACGTCTTCATTAATGCCCTGGGTGACGAGGGGGAGCATGCCCTCAGCACCTGCAGGTGACACACAACCGCGAGGAGCGGCCGACGCGCCAGAGGGACGTGCCGCCGGCCGGGGCTGTGAGGGTCTGGAGAAAGTCCGGCAGGACCCTCCGGCAGCTCGAGGAGGAGACGCAGCCCTGCACCTGGGCAGGAGTGACCCCGGTCCCCTGGCCGGGAGGCAGCTTGGCGGGGAGGGACCTGGGGCTCCTGGCGACACCAGCTGAACGCGACCGCAGGCGGTGTCTGGCTGCGACAGGAAGACTCTTGCCAGCGGGTCAGGGAGATGATCCTTCCCCGCCGCTCACCACTGGTGAGGCTGCACCTGGAGTGCTGTGTCCAGTTTGGGGCTCCCCAGCAGAAGAGACGTGGACACGCTGGAGAGAGTCAAACATTGGGAAACTTTTTTTAATAGTGAGGGTGACGGAGCACTGTCACAGGCTGCCTGGGGAGGCTGGGGGGCTCCTCCTCGGAGGTATTCCAAAGCTGTCTGGACATGGCCCTGGGCAAGCAGCCCTGGGTGGCCCTGCTTGAGCAGGGGTTGGACCAGATGACTTTCAGAGTTCCTGCCAGCCTCAACCATTCTGGGATTCTGCAAAGCTGGAGTGGGAGCTGCTGTCTAGAGAACAGCTGTCTCTTTGATTTCTGGCTCTCCTTCCTTCCCTTTCTTCTCCTTCTGCTCCCCTCCACCCTGGTAAAATATAAATTTCTCATCAGTTGGTAAGAAAATGGTATTTTTTCCATATGAGTTGTTGTTGTGTGATTATTGATACGATTTTAGTGTGAACCAACAACAACTTCTCATAGTTACAAGAGTTTGGAAACAACTTGATGGGAACCTAAATCTTCACCTAGTAAAAGAAGCGGCCCAATTCTGTTTCCTAAGCCCATTGTAATGTATCATTTTCCCTTCTCATCCTCTTTTTATCATAATGGAATGGCTCACAGGTTCCTGAGCCAGGATATCTGATTAAAAGACATATACGTTTAAAAGAATGCAAGCTTGCATCATATCTGACAACTGATGTATTTTATAAAAGATGAGTAACACAATGACATCCTGTCCTTATTTGGGCCCTTTTGTAGATTAATCTGTCATCTGTATACATCTCTAAGATGAACAAACATTTCTGTCAAAGTTTGAGCTATGTTTTGAGCTCTGAGGTTTGGGCTGATTATTATTAGAAGAAAAAAACCTTCATCTGGCTTGAGCCTTTTCGGAGTGTCATCTGTGTCATCTTTGCCTGCCTGCCTAGAAGATTTTTATAGCCTTCATCCATGTTTAGAAATAAATCAGTAAAGAATTTTTTCTCAATTAGACATGCAGAGAGCATTAGAAAATTCAGGATTGGGATTAGAAAATTAATGGTTAGAAAATATCTGATTGTGAAAGCTGAAGATCTTTGGTGTGGACATGGGTGCAGCCATCTGGTTGGCAGGTGGAGTGAACATGGAGGATGCAGTTTTAGCCCTGGGGGTGCACGCGGCTCCTGTGGACACTGGCAATAGCAGTGGGATGAAGGGAAAATACTAAAACCAAGAAAGGCCCACAGAAGAAAAAAGTGTAGAAGATGGGGGCAAGGAACATTGTGGATACAGAGCAGAGGAGGTAAGAAGTAAAAGCTGGAGTTTGGCAGATGAAGAGTCTTCGATGTTGGGGACAGCTTCTGGGTCTGCTCCCCCCGGCTCCCCCGTGAGCACGCACCCCGCTGCTGGCAGTGTAACCACAGGTTCCTTCCTGTGCCATCTCGGGTATCTCAAGGGTAAGGCAGAGAGCTTCAAGAACAAGAGAAAGATGTCTTCTAGACACCTGTTTGCTTCACCTGTACCTCTAGAGCTGTTTATGAGCCTTGGAGGATTGGTATGGCGTTCGGTAAGTTTTTTGCTCCCTCTGGGCGCGGGTTGCATGCAGCACATGGAGGCTGCCAGCTGGATTCATGCTTGGGGTAGGTGCTGGGAGTTGCCCGTAGTAAGAATGGGCGGGGAAAGACAGACTGATTGTAATGGCCTTCTTCAAGAGTACATGTGGGATACACATTCATTTTTGCTGATCTTTCCTTTCTTCCTCAAAGTCCTGAATCCGTGTTCCTGTGGGAAGCCAGTTAACCCTGAAGCCTGCGTTTTCAGTGTGATGTTTTGGCGGTGCTGGGAGCTGGTGCTGGGAGCTGGTGCTGTGTGGTCCCTGTGGCAAACCCAGGCTCGTGTCCTTCACTTCACTGCTCTAGTGAGGCTGTTTGCGTGCCATTGGCACAGGTTTTTTAGTGCTGGTTAGGCAATGCTGCAGTCTGTGGTTAATGCAATCCTTAAAAAACCCACAAAAACAAACACCCAAAATCCCAATCAAACAAGAAACCCCCAAACCAACAGGAACCAAGAATTCTTCTTAAAATGTAGGTCAGTTTTGCTGAAAATTCCTCTTCAATGTCCATCTCCTTGGTTGTCTGCTCCCTCAAAAAACTTCCTATCTATGGTAGCATTAACCCCATGAAAAAAAATTGCCATTGTTTGTTTGGTTTTAAGAGGGGCAAATCCAAGCCTCCAGCTTCAAAGCTCTCTACTTTCATTGCTATACACATGGGGCAGTTTGCAATATATGCTTGAGAAACTAAGAAAGACAGAAGCCTTATTGCGTTCCCAGTTTGGCTTAGCACTTTGGGTTTAACATTAGACATTGGCAGATGGTCTGAAAAATACGGCATTTGCACAAAGCACAGTAGTTACAACATGAATTCAAGTGCGGTTTGCAGGTTTTGAAGTTTGGCACACAGTCAGCAGCTGGTGTGGGCCTTGGTTTTGGAGATATCTTCAGCTCAGCATTTTTCTAGAAGAAAACACATGGAAATTCACATAAAGGTGACATGGGTGTGGGTCAGGATAAAGCATAGGTGCAATGAAAGCAAACTGTGAGAGAGCTGGCTGGAGATGAGCAGGCGGTTGCCAGCAGTGAGACCTGTGTTAGCAGCAGTGCAGAGGTGTGGTGGGACTGGATCACGGGAACACTGGCTGGGGACCAACCTCCTGAACAACATGGTAAACCTCCTGAGCCCCCCATTCTGAGCAGCTGGAAACGTGACTGGCTAGAGCATTGGGAAATGCTCTGTAGGAAGCATGTGGCAGCAGTGAAGGAAGGGATGGAAGAATCTGCAAAGGTAATGACGTTACAAGTAACATAAAGTAAGGAATTACTCTTGGATCCCCAGACTTTTCAAAGGAAAGAGTGAAGCCTCCCTACCAATCTGTTGGAGCTACTGTTGGAGCTCGGTAACTCTGTGCCACCAGATTTGTGCACGGGAATTAACTACAGACACGGGTAAGTGAGCTGAAGAAGATCTCTCAGCCTACCCAGGGAGTGCCACTCATCTGTCCGTGCTTTGGAAAGGTGGAAAACTTGGGGTTGGTCAGCGTGTGCCTGGGACCAGGGGAGATCGCTGCAGCCCTCCAGCCACAGGCACCCTACACTTCAGCTCGGGAGTTCCTCAGGAGTTTCAGTTTTAAGGTAAAGTGTTAAGTGGTCTCTAAGTGCTTTAGGAGCCTTTAAGCCAAAATACTTTGGCAAAGTTTGGTCACAAGAATATCCTGCTTTGAGCTGAAGGAACTAAATGGAACTAAATGACATCCTTTTGAGCCTGGGTCATCCCAGGAGTTCAGGAAGTGTTTCTAGGAGGGTTATTGGCACAGGGAGTCAATTAGAAAGGAAAAGGACCTTGAAACGTTTCTGCTTGCAGCAGTGACTGGTTTGGCTATAAATGGCTATCACAACACATTAAAAATAAAGTAAAATGCTATTTTCTACTCTTCTAGGCAATCTCTGAAGTACTGGACCCTGTAATACTTTACATTCGAGACCTATGGGTAACGTCACATTGAGGAAATCCATCAATCTGAATTTACTGATCTGGTAAAATCATTAGCTAACATTTTCAACCAAGTACCAGCTTCTTTGTATGCCTCTGCTTTAATGTTTCAGCACCTGCAGTTAAAACCCAGCAGACAGAAAGCCTGTGCCCCTGGGCTGCAGAGCCTGAGGGTGAACCCACACAGTGCGGCTGGGAATGGTCCCTCTTTATGGCAGATGCCTCGATAAATTTACAAATAATTAAATCAGCTCAAGGTTAAAGTAACTTTTGTGTAAAAGAGGTCTGTAAAAACCAAAAGCGAAATCATACCCAAGACGACCCTTCAAACCCAAACAACCACCTCTGAGTAATCTAAGATCACACAGTTTTCTTTCCACCATTAATGTTTTGCATCTGTTTTTACAGTATTTAGAGCTTCAAATTGTATGTCAATTATTTAAATTGGGGTATGGCAGTAAAAGCCTTGCAAATGAGCACACTGAGGAAAACTGCAGAAGTAAGAAACCGCTCTAATTCAGCAGAGTTCTCTGAACAGCCACCTACCTTGGAGGATTTCTTGTTCTCTGCCTCTTTCCTGCTGACTTTCTGGGATCTTTTAGTTAAGTCTTCAAAGAGAAGAGCACAACATAATATTAAATCAATTTTACATCATGTGTTATTTAATTGAGATGCTTAATAGTATTTTTGTGGGAGAGAAGGCAGACAACCTGCACAGCCACCTTGTCACCACGCACGTCGCCTCTAGGAGGTGACCCCCCTGCACCAGCGGGTCCAGACGCACGTGGGCAGGGGGCTCGGCGAGGCAGAGGGGTGCTGGTGGCAGGGCTCTGGAAGGGCTTTTTCACACATTGTTTGGTCAGGTGTGAGCAAGAAAAATAATTTCAGAGAAATAAAATTAAAGGTCTCTGTAAAAGGTAGGGTTACTTATGCACATTAGTCACATGAATAAAAATGGGAAAAACCTTTAGAATCCTGTATTTTTTTTCCTCTTAATAGTTGGTGTTACCTGCATAGTTTTGCAGGCATTAATGAGCGTACGCTGGTTTTCGCAAGCAAAAACCTCTTTGCTGATTTGGCATAAACTCTTCATCTGTATGATCCCACCTTTCCTTCTTCATTTTGGTCCTTTTTCACCCACCGCCTTGTTTTACAGAACATGACTTGCAAAGGCGTTTCATTAGTGTGGTAGCTTTGGAAGGTTTGTGAATATTTGTAGAGTTGAATCTTGGATCTGGTAAATTTAGCGTGTGTGTTCAGATTATGCCCGATGTAACTTCTTTTTTTCTTTAGATCAAATCGCTAATATTTGTGAACTTCCTCCTATTATCCCTTGAAGTCTAATAGCATTTACTGCAGTTGTATTGTCATTATTATCATTCCAACTCTAACGCTGTTTATTACTACGTATAAACTCCGTGACTAAGACTTCTCTTGGGATCAACCCTGCAAGACTGTTCAAGTGTGAGACACTTCCCAGCTCCCTAATCTGGTATGGTGTTTAATATCTTTATTCTGTGAGTGTGAGGTCTGTAATAAGTGCTACCTGTATGTAACAAAAGACTGGGATGAAAAATTTACATATGCCCACCAATGAATGATAGACCCTTGTCTATTCTAGTGTTTGCTCTCCATATCTTTTTGAATATTTAATGATTGCCAGGATTTACAGAATGAAGAATACATATTTTAGGCTATTTTGGGGAGTTCATTTATTATCCTTTTGTCATTTTAGGTAGGGTTATACACTTCTAAGAAACAGTGGGAAGGAAAACTATACTTCAAGAACATAAAGTTATTGCCATTTAATAAGAGCATGTCTTTACGGGGGCCTTGCTCTAACTAGGATTAGTGGTTTGGATCCAGTTCCAGCTGGCAGATTATGCCAGCTTTGTTATGCTGCCCTTTGAAACTTTCTGATTCTAACCAAGATGCTTGTAAGCCATTTAATTCTACATGAATTTAATTTTCTGCAGTACAATTGTACAGGATTGTCTGGATTGCTCCATCTAGAAAACTGTTTCAACAACATTCAGTGAAAGGTTATATGAAGTGACCGAGCAGAGATTTAAATATTGGCATGATGTAAACATGCTTTGATTGTTCCGGGGAATTTGGTGAAGAAACGATGCTCAGTGGGCAGATGAGAGGGAGATGCAGAGATGCCTTTTTTGACAAGTGAATGCTGTAGTTGTCTCTTCTGGGTTGGGTAAAACCCTTGCTTTTCCCAGCTGGCCTCTAATCTCATATTCCTCTACCTACTGCATTTCCAACAGCTGCCCAGCGGGCCAGCTCCTTATACAGCTCGGCTGTGACGATACAGGACAACATAACAGGCTTGTGAAGATACTGATAGCACGCACCGCTGAGCCCTGTTGATACAACTGCAATTTGAAGAGCTATAAAAAGCGTGTATTAATTAATGATTGAGTATTTTACCAGCCGATGCTAACAAATTCTCTGCTTACCTTTTAATTCCATCTTGGTTTTTATTGAATTTGAGTTGGTACCACGAGCACTCTGATAGATTGATTGATTGATTGATTGATTGATTGATAGGTGTGTAAACAGCTGATTGCAAATGAATTTCATTACTCAAGCATGGCTATGGCAACATTTAAAACTGGAGCCATAACATGACTGCCTGCATCTCTGCTGTGTGGGCAACCAGAAGGAACTGGACTTGGTATAAAGAAATGTCACTGGGATAGGAAGGTCTATCCAAAATGTTTAAACTGATCTGATGAGAAATCTTTCTGTTGGCTAATATAAAAATAGATTATGTATATCAGCATGACAGATTATAAGCAATAAATTATAAAGAAATTGATATTATCAGGAGGGGAAGGGTGGCTGTGGTTATCTAAACACTCGCGATATTTGCTTTAAATCGTGGATATTTGCTGAGCATGCTGCTCAGATGAATGCGGTTGGCAAAGTGATATGGCATGGCACTGCCCACCTGCCATGTTTAAGGCACAGGCACATTTTTGTGAGAAGATAAGTGAAATCAGCTGAAGGGAATGCATTTTGTATCTCTGATTTTAAGTGGAATAATAAAGTTATTGGAAGTGTGAGACTGAAGGCATCTAGGATCACAAGGACTATGAGATGGAATAGCTTGGGAAGCTGCGGAACAGCATCAGCTTTACTAAGCTTGCAGTTAAGCAACCTTGAGTTAACTCGGGATTCGAAGGTTCAGCTTTCATTGGAAATGCATGTGTGGGGCAACTCCTTCTCCTTAAAGAATTATTGTCCTCAGCAAGCGTGCAGAGAAAATACAGGCAGCCAGGTAAGAACCCAACCTGCTTTAAGCAAAATTCCTAAAAGCCTGTGGAAAGAAGCTAACCACGAGAAGCTTTATTTTTGATCTGTTATATTTTTGATACAGTTATGGATGATGTTCTGCAGCTAATTATCCTTTCTTGGAAGGAAAAAGTTGGCTTAAATTACATTGAAAGAGTTAGGGCAGACACTAGGACAAAAATTTGTGAATGGGTAAGCATTGCCCTGACAAGGGACTGCCCTAACAGGACAGCTGCTCACCGGCCCGTAACAGCAGCGACATCGCTGGTCCTGTCCTGGGTGAAGGGATGAGCCCTGGCTATCCTCTGCAGTGCTCTTTTCTTCCCCTGGTTAAAAATTGTTTGGCATGAAAGTAAATTGAGATTGAATTTATATTTAATTAATACCTTACACTAAATGAACACCTTAGAGAACTGTTGAGTTCTCAGCCACAAGAGCAGATCCTAAAAACCCCAAAAAGTTAGGTTGACTTCTTCTCTTTGCACTAGACTTTCTGGAGTACTGGAAGGCTAATGCCCGTATTAACGGCAGAACACTTCTCTAACATAAAAACACTTACAGTATGAGAGGAGCTGAAGCAAAATCTGTAAGATGAAACAAATTTATGTATTTAGTTAGTTGTTTAGTTTTTTGCTCTAAACTGTGGTTTGCCTTGTTGCCGTTCTTAGCTGCTGTGGCCGTGTTGCCACTGCAGCTCCGCGTACTCTGAGGCACTGGGGTGCAATTGCCACGCTGTGGTCAGCTGGCCAAGCAGCCCACAGCAACCCACGGCTGTGTTTGCTGCAAACCTTGCTGATTTGGCACCGAATGGCAGGTTTTACCAACCGACTATGGAGATGGGTGGGAGATCCGAGAGGTGCATTTTGTTGCTCTTCGAGAGGCTGCATTCCGTCTTCTCCTCAATCACCATGTGGGAAGCGGCAGCTCTCAGCAAACTGTAGCAGAGCAATAGGCTTAGGAAGAGGTTCTTGCTTTCCATCCTGTGGAGGAAAAATTCCATTGTTATGAAAACCAAATTGGTCAAAACCTGCACACAGGAGAGACGCAAGGATACAAATCTCAGCAATGGCTTTCTGTCATGCTGTGCAGCTTTAGCAATGTACCTCTGACAATTCCTTTGCTTCCAACCCTTTGTCTCTGATACCAGCACACCTAAGATTGCAGTTGTCCGAGTGGGAACAATGCTGCCTTAAATGTAACTCTCACAGATGGCCTTTTGTTTTCTAACACCCCCCACCACCCCAGTTCTTTTCTCAAAAGGTTCAGATTTCCCAAAAGCTGTGTGTTCTTGCCACTGAGGCTTAGTGCTGTGTATTGTGTGACCAAGGGGGGAAGAACTGCTGCAGTCACTTTTGCCTGGCTCAATCACATCATCAGATTTTTCCCAGAAAACCTCGTTTAAAAATTTGTGCTACAAAACCTGGAAAAATGACAATAATTTAAAACAAACCCACAAATTATGTTTCCTATTAGTTTTTGCCATTTTGAAACAAGTCATTGAAGAACTGTCTTGTTTTATTATACACTGATGTGGCTGCTCTGGTCCTATGGTAAATCATAGCCATAACTCATGCAAGTTATAGAACACCCAGTGCTGTAAATCATTTATGGGTCTTAGGGTTTAGTATGTACTTAATAACTTCTGAGATGTAATGAATTCTAGGGAATTTAAGCATGTTTA
Organism: Falco rusticolus; assembly: GCF_015220075.1. NCBI lineage: Eukaryota > Metazoa > Chordata > Aves > Falconiformes > Falconidae > Falco > Falco rusticolus. The sequence continues at coordinate 36,504,526 of NC_051196.1, read as the reverse complement.
TGGAGAAGCCTGAGCTCTGCAGGATGTGGCTGTGGGCCTTGGAGGAAAGCCAACGGCCCTGGCCGAGCCCCGCGTGAGCAGTGCAGCTCTGCAGGGTGCACAGTGCGTGTCCCCGTCCTGGTGCCTTTTTACGTGGTTGAGGTTGATTTTATTTCCATCTGCATTAGTTTTGTGCTGTGTCAGAGGTAGGGGAGCCTCCCCTGGGGCACTGCAGCCTCCAGATTTGTGCCTGGCTTTGGGGCAGTGAAAAGCCACTAGGAGCAGTAAGAAGAGGGAGTGAAACCAAATGTTTTGAGCTGTTAATCTGGTTGTAATTACTTAATTACCAGAGAGTTAAGATATGCAGAGTTGCTGCATTGGAAGAGCTTCAGTCTAACTGCTGCTGCTAAGCCGGGTCTGTGTGACACCTGCTTTTACAGCCTCCACTGACCCCACTCCCTGGAGAGGCTGCACGCTGCACCCCATTCCATGTGCTTCACTGGTTTCTCCAGCCTGTCCCACCGGCCATGCTGGTGGGAAGAGCGTCGACACCGCTCACCTCGCTGGCTGCAGCTGCACTGCCAGGACCCAGCCTCGGCGGGGTCCTGCCAGGGTCTGCGGGGCACCTGGGCTGGACCCCCGGTGATTCAGGGACATCTGCACAAGCTGCAGCGAGGCGGATGCATCCGAGCTCAGAGCTTTCCAGTAGGGGAGATGAACATATAGGGAAGCAAGTGCTGCTCTTTCACCGCCCTCACTGTAAAAAATTCCTTCCTTCCCTGTATGCCCAGATCCTGTGAAAATCAGCATACTTAAATGCTAAACAAGCTAAGATTTCTTTAAGTAAGGTATTTTATTTGACCAACTGCGCATTTGGAAACGTAGACCAGCTTTTGGGAACACAAGCCATTATTCAGTTCTTTTTGAATTTTAAGCATATGCCTAGAATATGAACATCAGCAGGGATAATCAGCTTGGTAAAATTAGTTACGTAAAAAGAAGTTCTAATTGGGACCTGAATTTTTATGGTTATGACCTAAACAGTTATCTACATATATAAGTGTGTGTTAGAACAGTCTTTAGAAAGCATCAAGAAATCTCAGTCAGGTTTGGGCATCTTCTGTGAAAAGAAGTGGGGAAAATGATAAAAGGGTATCTCTTCTGCATTAAAAAAAATAATAAAATCAGGCTAGGTTCCTGACCTAGCAAATGTCAGGTGGTGGTGGATGCCCCGTTCCTGGAAATGTTCAAGGTCAGGTTGGAGGGGGCGCTGAGCAACCCAGTGTGGTTGAAGACGTCCCTGCTCCCTGCAGGTGGGTTGGACTTGGGTGGCCTTTCAGGTCCCCTCCCACCCAAACTGTTCTGTGGTACACGGCATGTCTAGGACAGGTAAATGTAGACATTTGGGCTTTAATTTTTCCCCTGCTCTCAGCTGGAGTGAAGAGAGCAAGCTGTGAGCTGGAAGCTGTTTATATTTGCACATGTGGTGTTCATGCTGTGGGTTTTGCTTTCTTAAGCAACTTTTTAGCCTAGTCGCAGGATACGCTGTGGAACATACCTATGCCTTACAGGTCAGTGCATGCTGCCCATCTGGCGTACTGGCACAGCTGGCACATGACTGTCTGTTGGAGACCATGTCAACATGCCCCCAAAGTACTGTTTAGGTAAACTTCTTCTGTCCCAGAATGTTGTTTCCATTGTAGTTCCTTGGCTTTATCTCAGCAAAACTGCCAATGAATGCAATTGTGCCTGTGCAAATGCAACAAAATAGTAAAATTCTACAGCTTGCATGTGTTCGCTTCAGGGTGACATGCGAGTACACTCTAGTGTTAAAATGCAAACCTAGCTGCATGTGTTGATTTGAATTCTTGTGCACATGGGGGGCAGAGAGTGGGTTGCCAAAAGCACTTAGGTGGGAGGAATTTTACAGCCTTTGAGTGACTGAACCTGGAAAACGTATATATTGGTGAATATACATTTTATCTGAAAAAGGTAACACACCTTGGAGCAGCGTAGACTGCTAGATGTGTGCAACAGGGAACTCTGAACAGCGTTCAGAGAACACAGCAAGCAAATAACAGCATATGTGTAGTAAAACTGATGATTACGGATAAGAAACCTGGAATCTCCGAAAGCAGCAAGATTAGTAGCAGAAGGTTACAACAGCAAAGTAGACATTACTGCATAGAAAATTCTCATGGTGTAGAACCATTAAGAGCAGACACAGATGTTTGAACAGAATTTAGTCTTCAGAACCAAAGGAGAGGGGAGCAAACTAATCCAGCGGACTTTGAGAAAACAGATTTCTGTAAGTTCAGAAATTATGGGTAAAGCTCCACAAGAAACAAAGCTGAAATGAAAAACCCCCAGTATTCAGAAAACTAACTTGTGGTTAGAAAGCTACAATGAAACTGAATCAAATGATTAAGAGCAAATATCTGGTGATCTGTTAGAAAAAAATATGCTTAGAGCAATTGACACAAGTTTGGCCTTCTTGTTAGCTGTGAAAGGAGGGGATTACACATTTTTTCAGTTTGATTTTTTTAAAAATTTGAGATTTTTGAAGTTGTAACCATTTGGTGTGATTATTAACCCTCTAACTCTTGCAGCTGGAGGAAATAAAACTGAGTGGAACTTTTTGAACTGCTAAGTCCAATACATAGTTATCCTCCACAATCAGCGCGTGTCCATCTCTTTGTAGGTTCGTGACAAGTTGACCTATTATTGCAATTGTAGAGCCCTTCCACACCTCCCTGCTTAATTGCCATATAGAAATTAATTGTCCTTTTAATTTTCAGCCTGACCAGTCTGGGGAAGACATCAAGTACTTCATCTGTTTATATCTCCCTGCTCCATTGACTGCCTGAGTCACCCTGGCTATTCTCCGCGCCTCCTTGGCTGTGCGGCTGTGCAGTTGTGTGCCTGGGTGGCTGTGCAGCCGTGCGGCTGGGTGTCTGTGCGGCTGGGTGTCTGTGCGGCTGGGTGTCTGTGCGGCTGGTGTCTGTCTGTGCGGCTGGGTGTCTGTCTGTGCGGCTGGGTGTCTGTGCGGCTGGGTGTCTGTGCGGTGGTGTCTGTGCGGCTGGGTGTCTGTGCGGCTGGGTGTCTGTCTGTGCGGCTGGGGTCTGTCTGTGCGGCTGGGTGTCCGTCTGTGCGGCTGGGTGTCTGTGCGGCTGGGTGTCCGTCTGTGCGGCTGGGTGTCTGTCTGTGCGGCTGGGTGTCGTCTGTGCGGCTGGGTGTCGTCTGTGCGGCTGGGTGTCCGTCTGTGCGGCTGGGTGTGTCTGTGCGGCTGGGTGTCTGTGCGGCTGGGTGTCGTCGTGCGGCTGGGTGTGTCTGTGCGGCTGGGTGTCGTGTGCGGCTGGGTGTCTGTGCGGCTGGGTGTCGTCCGTGCGGCTGGGTGTCCGTCTGTGCGGCTGGGTGTCCGTCTGTGCGGCTGGGTGTCTGTCTGTGCGGCTGGGTGTCGTCTGTGCGGCTGGGTGTCCGTCTGTGCGGCTGGGTGTCCGTCTGTGCGGCTGGGTGTCTGTGCGGCTGGGTGTCTGTCTGTGCGGCTGGGTGTCCGTCTGTGCGGCTGGGTGTCCGTCTGTGCGGCTGGGTGTCTGTGCGGCTGGGTGTCCGTCTGTGCGGCTGGGTGTCTGTCTGTGCGGCTGGGTGTCCGTCTGTGCGGCTGGGTGTCTGTGCGGCTGGGTGTCCGTCTGTGCGGCTGGGTGTCCGTCTGTGCGGCTGGGTGTCTGTGCGGCTGGGTGTCTGTCTGTGCGGCTGGGTGTCGTCTGTGCGGCTGGGTGTCTGTCTGTGCGGCTGGGTGTCTGTGCGGCTGGGTGTCGTCTGTGCGGCTGGGTGTCGTCTGTGCGGCTGGGTGTCTGTGCGGCTGGGTGTCTGTCGTGCGGCTGGTGTCCGTCTGTGCGGCTGGGTGTCTGTCCGTGCGGCTGGGTGTCCGTCTGTGCGGCTGGGTGTCTGTCTGTGCGGCTGGGTGTCTGTCTGTGCGGCTGGGTGTCTGTGCGGCTGGGTGTCTGTGCGGCTGGGTGTCTGTCGTGCGGGGGTGTGTCGTGCGGCTGGGTGTCGTCGTGCGGCTGGGTGTCCGTCTGTGCGGCTGGGTGTCCGTCTGTGCGGCTGGGTGTCTGTCTGTGCGGCTGGGTGTCCGTCTGTGCGGCTGGGTGTCCGTCTGTGCGGCTGGGTGTCTGTGCGGCTGGGTGTCTGTCTGTGCGGCTGGGTGTCTGTCTGTGCGGCTGGGTGTCTGTCTGTGCGGCTGGGTGTCCGTCTGTGCGGCTGGGTGTCCGTCTGTGCGGCTGGGTGTCCGTCTGTGCGGCTGGGTGTCCGTCTGTGCGGCTGGGTGTCCGTCTGTGCGGCTGGGTGTCCGTCTGTGCGGCTGGGCTGTCTGTGCGGCTGGGTGTCGTCTGTGCGGCTGGGTGTCCGTCTGTGCGGCTGGGTGTCTGTGCGGCTGGGTGTCTGTCTGTGCGGCTGGGTGTCCGTCTGTGCGGCTGGGTGTCCGTCTGTGCGGCTGGGTGTCTGTGCGGCTGGGCAGCGCGCAGGCCCAGAGGAGCCCTGGCAGTCTCTCTGCAAGTTCCCAGATCTCAGCCCCCAGTGAGCTTTGGAGTTCGGCATGTAGGGGCTTCCACCTGCAGCAGGGGCTCTTTGTCGTTATCTCCCACAGCTATCTCTTGATGCCAACGCTGGGCTCAGCCCTGTCCTGGATCACACTGAGCCTGCTAACCCCCTCCCGCAGATCCCTCGCCGGTGATGTAGTGCCCCAACAGCGTGCGTTCCCAGGGGTGCGGGGCTCAGGGGGTGCCTGGGGCGCTCCCTGAGGGCAGGACCCAATGGCCGTACCCTTCTCCTGGGTGCTATGAGCGCTGTCACCACTGTCACTGCACCATCCACAGAGGTCTCACGCAGACTCAAGCATGGCTCCCGCGTACCTTTGCTCTGAGGGTTAAGCACTGCGATTCACTGCTCGGCTGCTGAACTCCAGCACGTCTTCCCTGTTGGCAGCCCCCTACGCACGATGCTGAACGTGCTTCTTTCACTTAAACATAACTGTAACCTAACCACCTAACTGTCAGCAGCCATCACAGCAAAAGTAGTTTTATGACCTCACAACACACGGCAAGGATGAAATGGAGTGCGCTGGGTCTCCTTGTCACACATCCATCGCATCCCTTTGACCTTAAGTGCAGGGTCTGTACAAAAGGCTTTTTCCTGTGGGAAATATCCTGTATATCCCCATCTGCTACTGATCATCATAGGAAATCCTCAAAATAGTCCAAGTTTTCCTTTTCTTCAGTACAGCTAGATGAGTATGATAAATACCGTTGCATTGCCTGGAGATAACTTTCCTGGCTACTGCCAGACCTGCTGTTTGTGTCTGCTTGCATGGGCACATCTCTGCAGGGTTTGCTTGTCACTAGTTCCAATCGCTTGCATTTATAATTACCACAGCATCAGAGTTCTGCCAAACTCAGCTGTTCTGGAAGCCACCAGGGCAATGTTAATTCCACTTACCAATGGGCTTTGATATGGAATCAGGAATGCAGATTTACGTTTATGTGGATCCCTTGCACATAACAACTAAAATCATTGAACAAATGCATTTTACAAAAACCATAACATTTTTGTTCTGAACACGATAATGTATTTATAAGTGACAATGATTCCTGATCCCCCCTTCCCTGCCCCCCAATATCTATTTTGTGTTAGTCAAGGGGTGGGGGAAATGTCACTATCTGATTGTCCCATTTGTGTACTTTTTTCTGGGCGTCTCCCAGTCTAACTTTACTTTTCTTTTAAACAATTGCCCATGGTTGTAGAAAACAGGTTCCATATTTCGAGAATCTGTTCCAGTCTGATACTTTGTTCATTATTTCATGTTCTACCCTTGCATCTTGACTTGTTTAAAAAAACTGAAGTGCACGGTTGTGGTGCTTGGGTATAAACAGAACCTCAGTTTGGGTAAGAAATGCTCCGTGTGCTGTCTGTGAAGATAGACATGGCTGTAGCTGACAAGCAACCGTTTTCAGACTTGAGGCAAACTTAGGTCCAAGTCTTTTTTCTTTCAAGGGTAATAGTTGAGGCTAATTTTATAGTTCTCCTCTAATACCCCTACTTAGTGCTATTGGCTAAGTTTGTCCTCCAGCCTACATATTTTCCCTTAGGTATTCCAGAAATTGCCCTGGAGCCCATACTGCAGGTGAAGCTGGGTGGTTACATGCCTTTTGCTCAGGGATTTCATCCATCAGCCTGCCCAAACTGCTGCCAGACAAGCCCGTGTTCCCACTGTCTGCGCCCACCACGTGCCGTGCTGCACCGGCTCCTCCCTGCCCTGGCTGGGTGGCTGTGAGGCTCGGCTTTCCCTTTGCATAAAACAGGTGTATATCCTTATTTACCTGCACAAAATGGTGTAATCTTAACTTGGCTTTAAACAAACAACTGGCACGAATTTCTAGGATTAAAATGTGTCACATCCAAATTTCGGCTTCTTTTCTGCTTCAACAGAGCTATAAAATACTATTGACCAAAGACGAACGGGCAGGTGGCATTGGAGGGCTTCTCTCAATTCATTCTCATTCCGTTTCTGTCTTTCAGACTCTTTTCTCTGGTCTTTTGTGTATTACTTTTTTCATTCCCCGGTATAGGAGCCTAGCACAAAGGGCACTGTCTTTTCTCGAGCTTCTGTATACCAAACCCACAATCAGTTTACTAAAATGAATTGTATATGTTGTACAGAGGTAAGTGCACCAGAGAGACTTCTGTTGTGTTTGATGTAGTATGTTAAGTTTCTGCGCAATTTTAACATTTTTTTAAGCTATTGAACTCAGTTTACCCTTCTTGCTGCTTTTATTTCTATTTTCTGTCTACCTTTTGTTTTCTTTCATTTTCAGTGATCCACTGTGCCCGGTTGCTTTTGACACAGAATTTTCTTTGGACACATTTCTCCTACCTTTCATGCATTTAATTCTTTTTCCTTTTGCACTTTTCCATTGTTTCCCTACCTTGTCCTCATCATCTCCAGCTGGATGATCCTGAGGAATGAAGCAGTGAAACTGGATGAGATGCAACAGTGCAAAGGCCAAGTTCAAACACTGAAGCTTGAGGGCAAAAAAATTTCTGAAGTTAATGGCTTCTGGATTTCAAATGTTAGAAAGGGAAGAACTGGCTGTATTGATTACAGCGTGACCAAGAGTGATAATGTGATGCAGCTGTGAAAAAAGCAAATTCAGTCCCAGGGTTTATCAAGAGGAGTTTGTAACAGAGCTATGAAAGCATTTATATTGTATGCAGATACTGGTGTTCATTTAGAGGATTGTGTCCAAATTTCATTGCCCATGTAGAACAAAAATGCATTTAAATTAAAATGGATGGCAGCAAAGAACCATAAAATCATTACAAAATGTCATTGCTTGAGATAACATACGATCTAGCAATGTCTCCCAGGATAGTGTCCTAGACACCCAATTTCTTTATACTCCACTTGACATGACTTCATGTGGAAGGTGGTGTGGGCCTTCATCCCCTCATACATGTTGATGACAAATATGAGAACATTTCATTTACATTTGTGATAAGCCTGAACATGATCAGGCAAAAGGATCTTGTTCTATGCCTAGAAACAATGCTTTAGCGTCAAATATTCTTGAATTTTTTAAGGATGCCTGAATACTAATACACTGTTATCACATCTAACTGCATGGTTTTAAAAGCACCTTACGAACATATACCATTCCCTCATTTCCTTGGTTGCATCAAACTGGTTTACTGTATTTTTGGTAAAAGTAAAATGAGCTACAGTGAAAATTGCTTCAAGCTTCCCTCTTAACTTTGAAAAAGGAAGGCATTTCTGAGAGTATCTGAGGCATGTTCCATCTCTAGTAAACTCAGTCATACTGACTTTGAGCTTTAGTCTTCTTGTGTCAGAATCCCAGAATCCCAGCACGGTCAGGTTGGAAGGCACCTCTGGAGACCATTTAGTTCAACCTCCTGCTGAAGCAGGTTCTCCTAGAGCAGGTTGCACAGGAGGAGATTCCAATTAGACCTCCTCCATTAGACTGGTGTCTAATGTTACCTGCTCCTTCGGTAAAGCAAGAATAACATAACAGTCATCCTTCAAGTCCTCAGGTCCCGGAGGACCTCGGTAACTGAATTCTGCAGGAGCACAGCTATCAAACACTGGGGGAACGGGGTGATCAAAGCCTGATGGAAGGCAGTCCTCAAATCCCAGAGCACTACAGTGCTCAGATGCTGCATGGGTGCTGTTCCTGAAGTTTTGGGCACATGCATTTCATTAACTGAAGCAGAAGGCTTTACAGTTTTCATGTTTTTGAGTACCTCATATATATATATAAAAAAAGCAGCAATATGAAACTGATGGCATCCTCTACAGTCTGTTCCTGTTAAGAATAGTCATAATTTGATCAATGGAAGAAAGCTGACGCTTTCCTTCATCTGTGTCTCATAACCATACACACAGATGCAGTTGCAAAAGTTGTATGGGCTGCATCGACCCTTGCTATGACCTGCAGCCGCTTGGGGCTGCTTGATGGCTAAAAACAATTAAAGACAAACGAGGCACACAGCCAATCCAAAAAGATTTGCAATGTGCAGGACTATGCAATGACACGCATAATTTGGCTTGTATATGTCTAAAAGCCCTGATTTACAGATGCTGTATGTGTTATTTTTGTAGAAATATATAAATGCAGTCATTTTTAATTCTCTGTGTGTGTACGTAGGGAAGGGGATAGCTCAGCACACTCTTTCAAACCACCCTGTGTTTATTTTTCTCTCTGCAGCTACACTTATCTATTACCCCCCCTGTAATTAGGCTGTATATCACACTGTTTAGACCAAAACCACTTGAGCTGGGATGGGTTGAAAAGGAAGAAAATAAATTTCCATCCTGAGGATGTTCAGCTGAGTCCACTGGGCCGTCATAGCTCAGATTTCAGGATGGCAAAAAGGGTGAGAATCACTCTTTATGGCAGCTAGAACCAAGACTCACTGGGGCTCAGAGATCAACTGTGTTTGGACTAAAAAGGAAGAGTCTGATTAGAAGAAAAACTTGTCCGTCACAGTCACTATAACTATAAATTACTTGCTTGCTCTTCCTTCTATCGCTCATTCGGAGCCACCCCTACCTGCTCAGGTGCTGCATTCTTTGCTCAGGATGGTCAGGACAACAAAAAGAGGTTTGAATTACAGGAGAAAAGGTTGAGATGAGACATAGGGAAAATCTTTGCAACATTGAGGATAGGGAAGCACTGGAATAGCTTGCCTGGAGATAATTACTCAGTCTCCAAAGTCAGAGACATTTAGGAATGAATTAGACATATGTCTGTCAGTCAGCCTGCTATGCCACTTTTCATACTCAAAACTAACACAGATTAAAACCCCCCACCAAAGCCAGACAAAACTACACCTTCTTTAAAACTACCCAGTGTGATGGTGCCTATAAAGCAAATATGGATCTGCGTCCCAGTTGTCAGACACACATTAGATGCCACAACTGAGGATGGAGTGAATTTAAAAATTAAAAATAGAGTGTAATAACTGAAATACTTAGACACAACTAATGTCAAAAGAAGCAACTCTGAGTGATGGGAGTTGTTGTGCTGCTCAAGTGGAAAAGGCACAGAGAATCAATGATTTGTCTGGCTATTTGTAGTGATCAGTATGAACGATGAGGTGCTGGTGACTCGTCTCATGGACGCTGCCTTGTAACAGAGCCTACGACGGATTTAGAAGTGACTAGTAAACTGATGGTTTATAAGAGCTCTTGAGAAAGTAGCTAGAAGCCTCTAGCTTCTAAGAGTGGATAAACCGCGCTGCTAAATATCTAGGAGAGCGCAAAGCCGTAATGAAGCTACAGGCTCACAAAAGCAAACAAGGCTGCTGTGATCCATGGCCTGACTTCTTCCATGACAGGCTGCAGACCTTTCCTGGATTTCACTGCTTAATTCTTAATTAAACCAAGTGATAAAATGTCTGGTACTTTGTTACTCTAGATTTGTTTAGTTTCAGTTTCTAGGACCTGCATCCTTCTAAACCTTCCTCTTCACTGTGGAAAATGCTTTTGTTTTCATTTTTTTGCCCCTCCTGAGAGGTAGTTTCCTCATATTCTCCCAGCTCAGATGAACAGGCTCAGCCCATAGAATTACTAAGTATAAATTACTCTCCTCCCAATTCTTCAGTTATCTACATGGCTTTTCTGTTCAATTTTCTAATTTTTCATTAGGAGCAGAGGTAGTATTTCTTTAGTGACCTTGCTGATGCCAAATAATTTCCTTACTCCACTCTTTTTTTTACTCCACTCCACTAGTTATTTTTTAATCAAGTTCTCTATTTTCTGCTTCAGTTTTTTTCTAGGAACCGAGTCAAGCCAAAGCACATATAATGTCCTTATAGTCCAATTAGTCATTTAGGTTATTAGCAACTATCTAGCTATTCCATGTCTTATTGAGAATGAGCTTCCCACCCAGCTTCACCAGCTTAACAATTAGCACCTTCTTTAAACTGGTTGTCTAGCCTTCCCCAAAGGAGCAACTGATTCCACCAGTATGGGGTGAAACTGGGGTTGAGATTGGGTGGGCTGATCGATCCATTGATCAGTCAGTCAGCCTGATGATTATAGAAGGAATCCTGGATTCCTGCCTTAAGGACTACAGGGGGGAAGAGCACTCCTTTCCCAATGCTGAGTGTGCATCTCAGTTGTGAGAAGCTCCCTGTTCATCAGCCAGCATGTCACATGCTTGAAGGCAAGTTATTTAGACCAGTTGCTTTAAAAGAGCTCTGATGCTTCTTCTGATTGACTGATAGAAGGGAAAGTGTTTTTAATATCTGGATTTACTTCAGTAGTGAATATAATATTTTTTTCTTGAACCTTTCACTTTTTCTGTGTTGTTATTTCTGGTTTAAGTTCAAGTTGTGCTCTCATGTATGAGACGCATAGCATTGTTAGGGGGGTTTATTATTTCCAGTGCACTCTACAGGCTCTACTTGGAATTTGATCTGCCTGCCACAGATTATCATTTTGCTTCCTGTTTTTAAATGATTCTAATCTTCTTATTTATTTTTACTAACATCTTCAGGGACAGGACTCTGTTTGAAAATGTACTCCCACCTTTGTACTGGGATTTAGGGCATGTTATAAAGCATTCTTTAAGGGTTCTGGGCTGTCCCTCATCTTCTGCATGTTTAAGTCTTTCTCCTAGCTTGTTTGGGAGAATATAATTCTTTCCAGCTTTATGGAACTGCCTCTAGGAGGATAAGTATGTTCTCAGAAGATGAGAAGCCAGTGAAGTGTCTGTCTTTGAAGACTGTAGGAAAGAGGAAGCCATGAAACTGTTGTTCCAAGTTCACTTTTCAGGGAAACAACTTGTCCTGGTTTCAAGCTGGGATAGCGTTAATTTTCTTCCTAGTAGCTGGCACAGTGCTGTGTTTTGCATTTAGGATGAGAATGATGCTGATAACACATTGATATTTTAGTTGTTGCTAATTGGTGTTTGTACTAAGTCAAGGACTCTTCTGCTCCTCGCACACCCCACAGCCAGCAGGCTGGGCACCAGGAGCTGGGATGGGGCACGGCCGGGACAGCTGACCCCCACTGACCCCAGGGACACCCCAACCATGTGGCATCACGCAGCGCATAAACTGGGGGAACTGCTGGGGGCTGCCGCTCGGGAACTGGCTGGGCATCGCTGGCAGGTGATGAGAAACTGCACTGTACATCACTTGTAGTTCTAATTATTTTGTTATTATTATTATTTCTCCTTTGTTTTCTGTTCTATTAAGCTGTCTTTATCTCAGCCCGCGAATTTACTATTTTTCCTCAATTCTCTGCCCGTCCCCTGGCAGGGGGGAGTGAGTGAGTGGCTGTGTGGCATGTAGCTGCCTGCTGTGATAACCACAACATAACTATAAGAAATACTTATCCAGGACACAATTATACAAAGTACTATCCTGTAAGAGCTTACATGCTGTTTTATTAAGAGGCATTACTTTTCTGGCACATCCTTCTGCTCTCTTCCTGTGCATGACTAGATACAGGCTTTACAGACAGGGGTGTGGGAGATCTCCCATTTGTATTCACTATCAAGCCTCTGTTGTCTTGGGTTGTATTCTGTTTATCCATTCAGGAAAAAAATGGCTTTTATGTCACATCCAGACATCTAAGAGGTGAAGTTGTTGGTTTTTTTAGGAGGGTATGAGTTGTGAGATATTTGATCTGTGACTGGTGGAGGCTGATGGTGGATTAGCTTCAAATCCTTTGGGGCAACAACAGTCCTTCTGGCAATGTGATAAATAAGATCACAGCCGATTATATCTGATGATAAAACCAAAATAACATCACGCTCTGGCTTTTGCTGCTGATTAATTTAAGCAACTTGCTTGAAAGTCAGAGGACCGAGAGTTTCACAGAAGGTAATGGAACAGGGAGAGGTGCTGAGTGCCGTGCAATGCCTGCTTGTGGTGGATGGAAAACCAGGTGAGGAATAGGAGATGGAGCGTTGGCAAGGGTTCCTACTGTGCAGTACGTGCATGGAAGATGGGTACAGCTGTGGTTGTCAGACTTCTGATCAGCCCAGGATGCTCTGAGGGACTGTTGGGGTCTCAAGCAATCAGCCGGGTCCGCAGCCTCGTCCCCGCTGCTGGTGCCTGAGTTGGTGCTGGTGCTGCAGCTGTAACCTGGGCTCAGGCTGTGGGGAGAGCTGGGAGGTGCCCCCCTCAGGGACTCCCTGCTTCCCTCAGGGTGCTGCAGAGGAGGCAGAATTTCTCCTTAGCTGATGGCAGAAGGACCTGCAAAAGGGAGGCTTGAAGGGGCTATTGGCTAAAGGGCTATATTTAAGAAAGAACGATAAATGCCTTTTATTTGTTTTCAATGTGGAATGGAACTTCTAAATATCCTACTCTTCTATTTGACATCGTAGACTAGAGGGTTCTGGCTCGTGTTAATCTTTGACTGGTAAGAAGCACAATTTCTGCTTGAAGGTGCCCGTTGCACATTGGTGACACACGCCAGCCTGGCACAGCTCAGAAGGTGCTGAATGAGGGGGAGGGCAGCCCTTCTGGCGTGGCCACCGATGACTATGGGGAGAAATGGACGTTTCTGGACATTCCTTACACATGCAGGCAAGGTCGTGTTCTCCTGACTGAGGCATGGGCGAATAACGGTTGGAGCCATCAAAGCATGCAGCTACTTAATGCAAATTAATTTGTTGCACTTATATGCTCTTTTAGAAATTAGGAAATAGACAATAAGAAGATCGATTTGCATCGCCCTTGTCCATGTAGGAAAACCTATGACGTGGACATCGTGTACCATATGGAAGAAAGATGTCGGAGCAGTCTGTGTATCTATGCAAGATCAGCAAGTAGATCTGGGCTATCTCTACAAGTGCTGCGAGGCACAGCTTTCTTCATGGAAGAAGGAAAAGCCATCTGTGGCCCATAAGTGGGAAATGAGGATGAAGACAAGTATCTGGGAGATGTAATTGATAAACTACACATAGGAAAGCAACACACATTCTAAGAATGAAAAAGTTATGGACAAACATCTAAGAAGAAATGAATATTGTACATTCAGAGTGGGAAGTTTCTGCTGTTCTGGAAACAGTGACTCAAAAGGGCTTGGGAGCTGTGGTGGAAATGAGCTCACGGTGTAACACGGTTGTCAAAAGGGCTAATGGAGTTCTTAATGAGAAATAGGACTAATGGAGGAAGAATGCTTATTTGGGATTGGTATGGCTATGTCTGGAGCATGCTCCAGGAACACCACTAACTGAGTGGAAAGAGTTGGGAGAAACCATTAAATGACCGAAGGAATGGAAAATATGTCTAAAAAGAGCTCTCAAAGATCAATCTCTTTAATACAAAAGAGAAGCTGTAGAGTCCTCTCAGTTCCTGAATGTACTTGGCAGGGTTGGAGGCGGGATGTGATGACAGAAGGGTTGCCAGCAAGATGACAAAAGCATAATGAGATGAAGTGACCAGAAGTAGAAGCCGGGTCTAAAAAATTTCCCAGATCTGAACTATTCTGGCTCTACTAACAGTTCTACTTAGACCACCCAAAGGCTGATTCAGGTTTTCTACTACAGAAATTTTAAAAGAAAATAAATATTTCAGTAAGAAAAACAAATTCTAAGCAAAACTGCTGGAAATGACATGGTCTGTGTTACATGCTAACTAATGATTAGGTGTTCGGTTTTATTATGGTCTTCCAAATCCTGGAATCTGTGCCGGGAGGTGGCTGGTCACTTCAGCTAGGGCATGCTGGGGACACGCTTCTCACCATCATCTGGGAGACAAATGCAGTAATTTCACAGTTTCCCTATCAATTTAACCTACCTCTCGATTTCCTTATTTTAAAGGGTATTGTTTCTTTTTTTTTTTTTTTTTCCTAATCCTGAGATCTCTGAAGCCTCTTTAGCTCTAGGAAAATAAGTAAAATTTCTCTCCAGTGTCAGGCTTTGAGTCAGACCTACTACAGCCCGTTCTAAACCCTTAGAAAGCACATGCTGGAACAATGAGCTTTGAGTTTCAATCTGCAAACGATAAAAAGCTCAAGGTGAATCCCTATATAATATATACACAGATATTATTTAGGGGTATGCCTATATATTGAAAATATGTAGTGATGTACTAATTTTTTTCATGTGTTGTGTCCCCTGAAATGCAAAGCTTATTGCTTTCAGATGATCTGTGCGACATTGCTGCCATTTCATGTTTTTTAAAAACAAAACAAAAAAAGAAAGAAAGATAGATGGAAATAAGTCTTTGTAGATTCTATATGGCTCGGGCTCAGAAAAGTGTCAGTACAGATTCTTTCTAACTCATGTTTTTAGTTGATCACAGGAGTGAACTAGATCTGCTCAGCCCAGAGCTTTGTCATTTTATCGCATGTAACAACTGATGATTCTCTGTGGGCCATCATGGCCGGTTCCCCACAGTGGGATCAGTCACCTTTATGGTTTTTCCTTAAGCAAACATATTACAGCCACCAAGAAACAGGGGTGCTGTTCCCAGGCGCAGCCTTCCCGGGGGTTCCCCTGGCAGAAGGTACCTGCTGCGGCCCCAGCAGCGCTCCCTGTCCTGGCTGGCCCCGCGATGCTGCAGGGATGCCTGGTTGGGGCACCTGGAGAAGGACCTGGCAAAGCCCAGTGCCACATGTGCTCCACAGGAAGGGCAGGCGCGCTTGTGTGTGTCCGCTCGGGCCAGGCTTTGTTTGTAACTGGGATACTGCTATTGACAGGCTGAACACATACTTCATACTTTGCTAAACAAAATTATCGCGTTGAATGGATTTGAAATGCTGAATTAAATGCTATTATGTCTTCCTAGTTATTTGTAGGTGGGAATGCATCACAGATATTTTTCATGGCATGAGCATTTCAAAATGCAGAGGGGAAAAAAGTCTAGTGAGTTGCTTCCCGAGTAGAGCACTGGTCAGTGCTGCCTTCTACTTCCTTGTAACTTTAATTAAATATACTTCTTTGAAGACTAAATAAAATTTGAATGACCCACGTGAAAAAAGATTGAAGAGAAATAGTGTGATTTGAAAAACAAATTTCACAAGCAAATGCTATGCAAGAAGTCAGTGGGCTTTTTTCATTAAATTTGCTGGTTTTAGAAATGTTGTTAAAAAGTAACAACGTATGCAATATTTCTTCCGTGCAACTATGTATGCCACATGAGTGTGGGCACTTAATTAATGAGGAGTTAACTATCTAGTCAATGTTTTTAGTGGGTCTTTATTCTGCAAAATACTGGAGGCTAATTCCTGTGTGTAGCTCTGCTTGTGAGTCCACTTGTGCATCACAAGCTAAAGGGAATACTAAAGATGCAAAACCTGTAATGAAGCTGGCAAAATTCTTCTGCAGTTTTCATTGAACTGTTTTTTTCCATGTACAAGAAAAAATCAGATTTCCCCCCTCCCAAGTTATCTTCCCTATCTGTGATCACTTGTGTATTTTTTGCATTTGGGTTGGAATGTTTGTGAAAGCTTTCTGAGCCTGCTTCAGCAGAGGAAAAAAAAATTTATTCTGTGAAAAGTTCTGCAAAAAGATGCACAGGGAAGTGCAGGTTTGATATTTGGAAAGCTGAACCGGAGATGTGTTCTTAAAAAAAACAAACAAAAAAACCAAACCCCACAAAAACCCAAAAAATCAAGGCAAAAAAAGCCCAAAGCAACACAAACCATAAAAGTTGTACATTTCCCACCCCCAGCCGCCCCCCCCCCCCCAGCTTCAAAAGACCTTATTTTAGAGAGACTGTGACTAAACCAGCCCAAAATGTAGGCTGGAGAGACTTCAAACTATTGAAATAAAATGTACATAACCTTGGGGGGGGGGGGGGGGGGCAGATCTACAGTCAAATAATACCTCTCGAGAGCCCTTCCTGCCTCCATCAGAAATGTTTCTGGTATTAAGAGGATAGCCCACAAACTGTGAAAATGCCAGAAAGCAGCAAAGGCACATTTGAACACAACGAACTACACTTTTCTTTCATCATATAGCTGAAAGTCAAAAGAAAGAGAGCTGTATAATATACAAGGAGAAATAAAGTAGGGGAAAAAAATGTAGATGAGAATGTAGGGGGGAGAAAAAGATGAGAATGTGGAAAGCAGTAAGAAATGCATCTGTTTAAGAAAATCACAAATGTAATAAAATGAACAATGTTACTGTTTGTTTTCTAGTGACTGCAGTCATGATAAAGTTGATAAAACACTGTAGGAATTCAGGGTGGAAGAAAAATGTTGGTATTGCAAATGGCAATTACAAATTATCTTTACATTTCGTATCTTGTTAACTCTGTAAAGCAACTGTTGCTTGCTAAACTTGCACAAAATTATACAATATTATGAATACTAATGGAGGATTAGACACTTGGGATATCTGTAGTGTAAAGTTACCTTTTTGTGACATGCTAGAGAGAGAACTTACAGGGCAAATTAGTAAAAGAATTACAGTCCAAAGTTTGAAGAGAAATATTACCACTCCCAAAACAAATCAATTCTAAACCGTTAAAATCTTTCAGGAGTTACAAAAGTTTCAGCAAGATAAAGTTTTTTTCTATTTCAATATTATATAGTAATTTTATTTACCTCACTTGGATGGGGAAACAAAATAATTTAGCCAGCCAAATAAAGCAGTGTAAAATACAGCATAGGAAATATACTTTGTTAACATTAAAATCACACAATAGTGTATAGAGATAATACAACATTTAAAATAACATCAGAAAAAACTTAGATACAAGTAGACTAGACTAAAGAGCAAGATTTGCAACAAAAAATTGAAGAGCCAGATACATCAAACAGAATCAGAACAATCTAAATCACTGGCAGCACTGAAAAAAGTGTTTGAAGTTGAGCAGAAAACTGGAGCAAATAAATGCAGAAGAGCAAAAAGGTAAAATATCAAAGTTCAGAGAATTTTAAAACTTTACTGCGTCCCAGACAGTGAGATAGCTTTGCAGGACTGAGTAGAGTGTAAAGGAGGACAAATATCTCCAGTGCCATGGAGCAGTAAAACACAATATTTTAAGTCCAAGCAACACATTGGAAGTTAAATGCCCTGTAGAAGAGGTTAAATATTTAGGTCCTACCGAAACAGCAAGCTGTTGTCCTATTCATCAGGCCCTAATGAAAATCAATGCAGCTGGTCTCCCTTGTTATGCTGATCTTCAGAGAACATAGGCAAAGCTTTTGGAGTTGTTTGTACTCCCATTTGACTGCAGTGCAGCCTGCTTTTAAATATCACCTCCTCCCGAAAGCAATGAAGAAGCATGTACTAAGTTTTAGCTGACAAAATTATGACTAGGATAGACAGTCTATTCTTTTCTACTTGAATTTCTGCTTTTTCTCACTCCTTTCTTTTTATTTTCTTTTTTTTTTTTTTTGCTTTCACTGTTTCACTCTGAAAAAAACTGGTGGAAAGTTGACCCTCAGCCCCTCCTTTTTCTCCCCGTTTGAAAGCCACAGGGAGAGTCCTGATCCAGCAGTCCTCAGGCAGGGATGTTTTCAGCTGATAGCAGTGAGATTCTTCTGCCACTCAGGTAGAAAAACATAGATCAGAGGGAAACAACTGAAAAGACCTGCTGATTAAAAAAAAATAATCTGTTGTGCTCTTTAATAGTTGTTTAAGGCTTGTTACTGCAAGTTCCCCTACCTGACTGGCTCACTCCCTGGAAAAATTATTCTAACTGCTGGAAATGTGCCCAAGCAGCTCCCCAGGCATGAGAATAGCGGAGTTTTTAATCTCTTAACTGTGCCCCAATGAGGTAATTTTGCAGCGTAACTAAACGTAAGGACTTAGGGGAGGAGAGTCTTTGTTCTTAAGCTTGATAACTGCAGGTATGAGGCCCAGATGAGTTAACCAGAAGGTGGACACAATTATTCAAAACACTTCAAATGTCCTCTTATAATTTCAAGGGTTTAATTATACATTTCAGTGGTATGTTAATATTTTTTGTTCACTATTTTACAACCATGTGCGTGTCATGTGTGCCATGAGGGGTTTTTTTATGCCTACGTAGTTAAGTTCTGTGCGGGGTGTTAGATAGAAATGAGTAGTTGTGAAGCTATTGAGCCACTGACAAGACGGCTTGTGTTTGCAGCCTAGGGCACCGAGAGTTTCAGATTGGAATAAATGTCAAAGCATGAGTGGGTTTTTGGAAGCTGGATAATCAAACTTGATTTAACAGCCTCAGGAGTATTTGTATAAAATAGGTGATGGAGGGGGGAAAGGCCCCGGTATGAAATAAAACTGCAGCCCCTTTGCATTTCTCCATAATTAACAGGTCTGGTTTTATACAGTTTTCAGTGTTCCCTTAGATTCTCATCAGGACTGTTCCTGTGTTGGAAAAAATACCTCTTTTGGGAGGTCTTTGTGTTACTTTTTTTTTTCTTTTTTTTTTTTTTTTTTCCTCAGCAGGCCTCCCAAAATGGGGAGGTTAGGGTGAGGAAGATGATACTGGGGTAACACAAGCTGACTTTACAGAACTTGAAACATTTGCAAAAAAACCGTGGGGACATGAGAATTTCTGCTTTGGAGTTGGAACCGCTCCTCACAACCAACATAATGGAAATTTTTGTAAACATCAGAAGTTTAAAAATTATTTTTTTTCTACCACTTCTGCTTTAAGGCACTAACAGATTGTGAAGTTGCTTTTCTTTTTTTTTTCTCTTTTGAATGCTGGCTAGAACGCAGCATACTTTTTGCCCTCTCTGAAAAGTGTTTCAGTGTCCATCTATTTAATCACAGATTTCTTCTGAGAGGGAGCTAAGACACTGCAGACTGTTTCTTTTTAGTAAATTATCCCAGCCCTTCACTGATTGCAGACATTTATTTCCTTGGTTTAAAATACTGTGCTCTTGTGATTGTCCTGAATAGCTGTCATGACTGATCTCCCAGGAAACTCCTGTTGCGAGCAGTATTGTATGTATATTCTGTGAGGAGGGTGATTTGATTTTATTTTATTTCCTCTCTCCGTTAAAAACTATTCTCTCCACTTTTTTGTACTGGGGTTTTACTTTTCCAGTGTTACAGCTTCAGTTCCCTTCTTCCATAGTGAAACAGAACAATGAACAGACCATGGCCGTGCACTTTAAAAGAGGATTTGGTACAAATATGAACAGTAAAGACTCCAAGGAGGCGACAAGCACGTAACTATGGCCTTTAAGTAAGTAGGTAATCTATTAAAGTAAGGGAGATTATTCAAATGCTTAGAAATGACCATGGGCTTGTATGTTTTCCTGATTCAAGGTCAATTTTTTGTAGACATTAAGTCTAAAGTAGTTTTATTTAAGTCATAATGCAACAATTCCAGATATAAGTGGAGCTGATTAGAACTGGAGGATGAAATCAGACCAAAAATCAGCTTTTCACATCAGACTTGTATAACCGTATCATATGGCTATGGAAATGCAATGCCAAGGAGTGTTAGCACTGCAGTAAACTGATGGCACTAATGTGGACTTTGATCATTTAAATTAAAACCCACTAGGGTGAAAAAGGGCTGTTAACATCTTTTTGCTTCAAACTGAATAACTTTTTAAATCAAAGAAAACCTTCTGCACCCAAGATGTCTCTTTTTTGCTAGAAAATTTAAAGGAATGTGTTTGTCCTTTCTCTGCCCTGCTATTGTCAAATGAAAATTTCTAAGTGCTGTCAAAGATGTAGTAATTAAGAATGTAGTATTTACATCACCACACGAAAAAAAACTAACTAAACTCCACATGTGTAATGCTCTTGGAATGTTCATTACTAAGATCTGTGGCAGTAACAGTGAAAAGATGAGATCAAGAGATGAGTTTTTAACGTAAAACTGGCTGTTTGCAGCCAAGCCTTAGTGCTTTGCAAGCCAGTGGGAATATGCAAGGGCTCAGCCAGGTGACACCCAGGTAATTAGCTATTTGTTGAGTGTGCATAATGATGTTAGGTAAGGCTGGAATACCTGGGGCAGTCTTACATGCACAGCCCGTTTTGCTTGTAATCCTCTGACCAGCTGGTTTCCCTCTTTGATTTGAAATGTGCGTAGAAGACCTTACCTAAATCTTGTGACAGCAATTTAAGGAACTAAATTAAGGAACAACTAAACAGGTTGCTCACCTGTTGTTATGGACACACGTGGCAGAGACTGAAAGGTTTTCAGAAACTCTCGCGTCTGGTGTTAATATATGAGCAAAATTATGTGACAATATCTGGGGATTTCTGTTCCTACTAAAGGAAACGCACAGTGCTTAGCATCTTTGTACACGCTTAGCATTTGATTTATATGAAATATAAATATTATACAATTAATATAGCCTGTGTAATTAATATATTAAGTATATATTACAGAATATATAAAATACATATTAATATGTAATAATAAATATATGTAAGTATATAAATTAAATGCTTAGCATTTGATTTATAAACCAAAAAGCATCCAAGGCATTAGCTTGGATCCTGGAGCACTCTGGGATTACCGCCAACAGAATTCCCACAGGATGGGAAGGTATGTCCAGCAACCAGAAATGTGGGGGGGAAAATGAATCTTCTGTGAGTTACCTGAACGAGCTTGAGAAGCAAAGCTTAAGGGATCAGATGGAGATGAACACAATGAGCAAAAACAGCTGCGTGATGTTCTGAGCAGCTTCTCAGAGCGGCTCTGAGAAGAAACCTAGATCGGTGGGAGGAGGGCAGGCTTGCCGGAGCATCACATGTTTCCAAGGCTTTTGAATGGACAGACGTTTTTCCCTCATTCTCTGCTCGAGTTTCTTCACTTTTGTTGGGTGATAAATATGGGGTGGCACACTTAGTAGTAGAACTGGTTGAATTTTAGAGGGCTGAAATGTTCTCCATTGTTAAAATTGACATTTACCACATGAAAATCTTTAACAGTAACCAAATTTTCCAACTGAAAGAATTTAAATTATAAAACTTTATGTGCTGATATCTGCAGGGGAATTTTCAGCATCAGCAATTTCCTTTCTTTTGAAAATGCTGTTCTTATTCAATTTCAGAAGCTTAAGTTCAAAATATTCTGATTTTATGTTTTTTTCCATTTGAAATGAAAATTAGATTTTCTTTTGTGGGGAAATTTTCACTAAGCTTTTTTTCAGACACTGCTGTTATCTGAATTAGTGCCAAATTCTGCTCTTAGCTTCTATTCCATCCTTGGGGCACCAGATTTACATCGTGTTATATTGCAGGCATTTATGGGATGTAATTAATTTTTTCATTTAAAAAAGAAAGAAATCCAAGGGATTTGTTCTGTGCTGCTTTGAAATGAAACTCAGCTGTCACTCTGGAGCATGGTTTAGGTTGTCAGACAAGATGCAGGAAGCCTGGCTTGCATTCACGGTCCCAGCCATTGTAACCTCGTGAAAAATGTGGTGTGGGTGCGTATTGGTGTCTTTCTCTTCTCTGTTTCATCTCAGTCACTGTTTCATTTTCTCCCTGTTTGACTGGTTATATTTTCTATTTTTGTATGTTTACAAAAAAAAAAAAAAAAAAAAAAAAGTATTGCCTTTCCTTCTTCCCCTTATTTCTTCCTTCTTTCCATAGTTGGCACATCTTGGCTTTTCTTCTTCTCCTGTGCTGTCTCAGACTCTTCTATGACATTTGTTTTTCCACACTTCATTTTCTGACTGTTTCCGTTTCCTCTCTCCGATATGTTTCCAGGCTCTCTTTTCTGTCTTTCCTTTACACCTTATAATTTATTTTTATTATCCATGCTTTTTGCTCTCTGTCACTTCCCCCCATTTTGTCATCCTCTCCCATCTCCTCGTAATTTCTCCTGGCTCCCTCACCATACCCTTCATCACTGTTTGTTATCCCACACGTACCACAGCGTGACACCCAGACTCTTCCATGCCTGCCTGCTACCCGCACCTGCGTCCCTCCTCATGTGCTTATCTCCCTGTAGACGCTGTTAGTTGTGTTAGGACTGGGATGAGACAAGGAGTTTTTCTCCTGTTCCTGTAGGGATCTGGATACGCATGTGGTTTGTTTGCCATTCAGGCAAGGATCTGTGTGCATACCTCATCTGCAAAGGCCATTGAATAGTCTGTGGATAGTTACAGATCATACTTTTTAACTGCCTCACACTACTTTGTAATAGCATTTGATGTCTTTCATGGGTAAATGAGACCAGACTCCTCTTGGCAATGGCTCTTTGATTTTGCAGTTATGTTTGCGTGACAGAAAGCAGCTTGATCCATCCTTGGTTTTCCACATTTATATGGGGCAAGAATGTAACAATTCCAATTTATTGGAATCTATTTTTTTCTCAGTTGCAAATGCTTTCATCAGGAAACCATTGCTATTCTGAACACCTTTGCACCTTGGCTTAAGGTGTATTTTCTAAGGATGAATAAGAAAGTTAGCCTAAATAAAAGTGCTGTTATTTACAAGACTGTCACCAGTTTGAGTAGGAAGAGGTTTCTCTGCTTCTGTGACATGTTAGTATGGACAGGTAATCTAAAGGTAGCTGCGGGAAGGACAGTCTGAAGGGACAGCAAAAGGATGCACATGACCGTGCTGCTCGCTCTTCAGAGGAGGAATAACGCACATCTTTGGGCAGCGGTGCAGTGTGCAGACAGGACACCCTGCCTGAGCAAAATCAGGTTTCTGTGTTGCCGTACTTTAAGACTCAGAAGCTGTAGAGGAATGAAGGCAGGTTAATGAACATTGATAATGTACAGCTGTGGGCTGGCTTCAGGAGCGGTGGGTTGGCTGATGTAGATAAGGTGCAGCTGTGGCTGCTTCTGTTAAGAAGTTGGGCAGCCGAGAGAGGGAGAGGAGGAAGAAACAGAGAGAAGAGAGAGAGTGAGTATATGTGCGCTTGCGCCCTGGATGAGGAGAAGGCAGCAGAGGGACTGGTCTGAAGAGTATGCTGGTGTAAGATAGTAAAATACCTTGTTGCAGCTGGCTAGTTTGGAGAGTGCTGCGACAAGAAGCTTTCTGAATCAATTTAAGACATGTCTAGTTAGATATTTTCTGATCAGAAGTTTTTATAGTTTTCAGCTACAGTGTGATCTGGGAATGCAACTGTGAAATAACTAGCAACTAACAAAAATGTTTTAATAGAAGGAACATCAAAGTGGAAATTCACAGCTTATATAATTAGTATTTTTAAAATGGAATAGATTATTATAGGCAAATATATCCTTATCTATACATGACAAAATGATAAAAGTAATTAAAAATAGAGTAATGAAGTGCCTGAAACATCATGATAGGATAAGGCTTGAACAAAACAATTGGCCATGAAAGAGTTTCTTTGCAGAAGAGCTATCATCTCTCAGTGAGGCTTCTCATTCCCTTACATACGAGGTCCTGATTCTTCCTGAGAACTGATCACTTGGTTGAACAGATTATATCTGATCTGGTTCTTGTCTTTTTATGGGAATAGATATAACAAAAATCTCAGAAATACCACGTTTTTGCACACCTGGCTTTGCAAAAATTAGTGGGAAGCAGTTTAAAATTATTACATCTCTTGCTGCTGGTTCTGTGGAGTTGGGCTGCTATAAAATTAGATTTTCTTTTTTTCTGTAATAATTAATGGAAGAGATGGGTATATTTGGAGAACATTTGGAAAAACCTTAGAATTTGGAGAAGTGACACGTGAATGATGCAAGTGAAATCAATCTGATTAATGCTTTTGAATAAAAGATTGTGAATAGTCGCATTGCATTTTGGTAAAACCATGCTACATCTTTCCAGAAGAATGTCTTTTTTTTTAGGCTTGAGATGTCTAATATTTAATGGTTTATCTTCAAATCTGAGAAATAAAGAATGTTACTTCACTGGAAGCAATCACAAGGTGTAAAATCCCCCCACGCTAGAGGTTAGTACTAGATTTACCATTGTGTTTACACAACGTGAACCCGCCATGCTGCCTTTTTCTGCTGCCACACTGATGTGCTGTGCTGCCGTTGCTATTACTGTGGCGTGGCGTGTTCCTTCTCGATGCTGGGAAATTCCTAATGGAGGTTGTCTTTCACACTAATGATCTAAACCCTTTCAGCAAGGTTTGACCTTATTTCTTTACTTGCCCTAATTTTCAGAACATTGTGGCCAATACGAGATATGACTTTGTTTTGCAATTTAAATACTTTATTTCTCAGAGAAGAGCAATATAGAGAGTATGTTGATCATAGAAATATTGAAAATGTCAAAGCTTTTGGACAGGAACAATACCAGGCAAAAGATTAATTAAAAAACTTAAAAAAATAATCCATACCATCTTTCATTATGTTTATTTAATAATGGCAACCACCCATGAACAGTTAATCCTAACGTTTTTGGTTTTCTTTCACACTTAATCAGGAAGGAGTTTAACTGAAGGCTAAATATTTCAAATTTGGGGTATAAACTTACCTGGTTTGCTCCTGCTTTCATAGAAACAAGCGGTAACACTTTAGATGATATGTCCTTAGTTATAAGTTTCTTTTCTTGCCTGAAAAATAAAGACAGCAAAGGCAAACCAGGTAGAGCATTAGGAATAATGCCAGGAAGAAGGGAGAAGTAGTGATGTAAATGTGAAGGTGGCAGCCCTGCGTTAATTACTGCCAGCAGTACGTTCTAGATATGCTACTTGTCGCATCTGTTTCAGCTTGGATCACGTGCGTCTGTGATAGGTTTTCAGGACTTTAAGTTGTAAATGTTTTTAGGGAAGGGATTTTCATTACTCTTTGAAGTACCTGCTGTATTTCTGATCACTGCAAAACTAATATATGGTGCATCACTGTGCCTCAATATGTCAAATCTATGCACTACATACATACACTCTCTCTACGTAAAATGAGGTTTGGGAGGTGCTTTGATATTTTACATTAAATTCTTACATTCTTTGCATTTTAAATTATAGGCTTTAATGACAGTCATGACCAACCTATGAAAGGAAAAATAATATTAAATAGCTAATTCGCGTTCTACATCCACAGCTTGCTTGGCCATGTTACAGTCATAAAAATTTTCACACCTTAGTGATTTACTGTGCTTTGAGGGATGTATCTAAGCACTCAAACAACCTGTGCTGTTGATGTCCTAAATAAATTTTAATTGTTCTACAGCATCTACTTTCTCACTAAGCACAGAAAAGGCTTTACAGTACCCCATAATATTCAATTAACATTCCTACATTCCTGTCTGTTGGAACAACGTTTTGTATCAGTTCTCAGCTGTGCTGCTGACTGGTTTAGGATAAATTGGTATGTTTTTTGTTGCAAAGGAGTTTGAAAGGGAGGGAAAAAAATCCCTCACAAAACCAGCATTACAATATTTTTTTCTTCCCTTTTATTTTTTTTTCTCCCACTTAAAATTTAAATCTACTGGAAATGAAGACTATTGATCTAACTGCCCTACAAAAAATTCTCTGAGCTTGTCATCCTTGTTCAACAAATGGAGTGAATGTTTTCAGAAACTTGCCAGAATTAATCTTAAATTGTAAAGCTTCTTTAGTGTTTGTGCAAAAGCCACAAAACTGTGTGCACGTGATGTCAAGCTTCACATTTAAAGACCTGTTCATTAAATTCTTCAAATATTCAGAACTCCCACCTTCTTCTTTTCTATACAAGAAAGGCCACAGATATCTGATCCTTGTTAATACCATTAGTGTCTTTACAGGTTTCAAAATTATATGCACATCATAAAACCATCTTGTATAGGTCTGAATGTGCACAACGTAGAATGTTTATAAGAGTTGCTGGTAAAGGTAGAGGTTAACAAAAAGTGTTGGAAGCAGCTTAGAAAAAGAGATCTAGCATTCAATGAATTCACTCCTGAAACAGCAAACAAGTTTTAACTTGCCACAATGAAGAAACTACTTATTTTCCCCCTATAATATCGAGAATTTGAGGCCAGTATGAGACAAAACTCTAAAAGCAGTAAAAGTATGTTTCACATCAAAAGATATTTTTAAGTCTTAACTGTCCAGTTTCTAAAGGCAAACTGGTAATATAAAATGCAGAAGGAAAACATTATCTTGCCCATAAAGGAAAGTTGCACAAAGCAATATTTTAACTACAATTTGTCTCCTTTTTTAATATAGTTATCTTTTATTTCGCAAAAACTGGTAAGTAGTTATTGCTCTTCATGTTTCAACTGATCGGTGCTGCTATTTTTATAGTAAATGGTATCTATTTATGCATGCATATAAGCAGAGTATCTAAAGCATAGATTTCTCCAATGCCTGTATTTTCGTTTTATCTTGCTAAACAAAACTGTATCACACCTACAGTTCTCGCTGGAACTATATCTTCCTAAAATATTTTGCTGCAACTTAGGAAAACGGTAAAAAAAGAAATTTATTTCTGAATAAAAGCAAAAGATCCTGTTAAATAACAAATAACTTACTCACCCTTGTCATGTAGCTGAGGAGAATGTACTTTCAGCCAGATTTGAAAACCGTAGCTGAAGCGCTGTACATTGACTGGCAATCCTGGCTTTTCTCATTGCTAGAAATTTCACTGCAACTCAAGTGAAGTTAATCCTGCTGAGTCCTTTGATTTATCTAGAGCTTCCTAAGTAACTCAGGTTTTAAGGCTTTTCTATGGATTTATTTTTCTTAAAAATAACACTCTGAGGAAGAGGTGACTAAAAGCTGCTGTAGCATTAAGGCACCCTGGCATTGTAGGATCAGCCTGAGGGCAGCAAGAAACAGCAGAATATGCTCAATACGTTTTGTCCAGCCGCGTTAGAAACGAATCTCCAAGTGCATTCACCACGTACCTTTCTTACAGGCCTTCTGCTGTCTGTGTCTTTAATGTTCTGGTCCTGCTTCCTTCTCATACAGACCAGAAGTTAACCTTCAACCAGTGAATTAAAGATGTGAGGTCTTGCTTATATATAATATCCAAGACAGATCGGCAGGGGTGGTACTTTGAAAGGGTTATAATTTTTTTTTCCTCCCTCTCCAACGCAATGTCAAATGGGACTTACAGCTGTGGGCCCGCGTGGGCCTTGTGCTTACGCAGTAAAAGCTGATGTGCCAGGTACGTGAGACACAGGAGACCCCGTGTGCGGTTCTAGAGGAGCAAAGCGCTGATAACAGTTTAGTTTTTCTGTGTACAGTCCTGTTTCTACAACTGTAACCTGCTCATTCCTCATTGTGCACCTTTGGTATTGGCAATTATTAAAAGGTAAAAGCAAAGGCCTGAAGGCTATACTCAGTACTGTCCTGACAGCAGGTTACTTCCACAGACCCATCGTAGGGGGAGGCCTATTGCTTTGGTACCCGCCTTTCTGGAGGCGTGAAAAGGCAGAATGTTTGGTCTAACGGGGCTTCCAGGTTTTCCAAAACCCCTCAAAACCTAGGTTTAGCTAACCAGCTGTCTCCCCTCCTCCTGAGGCATGAGGTCTCATGGCCTCCAGAGCCAGAGTCCCCTTTTCACCACACAACGGTGAGCAACGGCAATGGAACCTTTGAGCATCCAGGGCTATAGTCAAGCCATGGAGCACTGGGTTTCTGCCACATGAGTGGGGGTTTAAAAAAGGTCAGTGAGTTTCAGGGGACTGTAAAGAAGGCAAATGCCTCTTGCTGCCCCTTTTGCTGGGTTCCCTGGCCAGGAGGTTCTGATTTAGCCCTGGTGCTCCTCCACCTCGGATGACATTGGCCAGTAGTACAGTGTGCAGCTGCTTCTCTTTTGCCCCCTTCTACAGTTGGAAACCTCTTTCTCCCCCAACAGAAGAGTGTTTCCCTCCCTCCTGCTCCCAGGGCACACACAGATACCATATGTGCTGCAGCTCCGCCAGCAAATTGCTCAGGAAACACAGGAACACTGGCTGTTAGGGAGGGAGGAGGGAGAGCGCAGCCTGGACCTAGCTGCTCCTCTTTTCCCACTCCTAGAGCAGGGGAGCCTGCTCTGGTAGCATGTCATGGCCTGCAGGCAGGTGTGTCAGGGTCAAGCACTGCAGACAAGGGTCTGACCTGGCCATGTGGAGTAGCCGGGTGAGCTGCGAGGTTATGGCAATGGACACCCAGCTGTGCGGGGCCTGGCTGCAATGTGTGGTGGGTGTCGTGCTGCTGCGGTGGTGGTGCGTCACCCGTCCTTCCATGGAAAGTGTTGTCAGCTGTGTGCTCTACAGCGACTGTGTCCTGAGCCGGGGCTGTGCCTGGGCACGGCTGACTGTGGGCTTCAGGGATGAGGCCAAAAGCCTCTTGAGTTGGGGAGCCTGTGGAAGAGCCCACGGCTGTTTGTACAGACTGATTCTTCAGGTGTTCAGATTGTACAAGCCATGCTCACGTAAAAGGGTGCAGATAATGCTACAGGAATTGTACTCCTTTCTCCCTTTGTCTTCTCCTCCTTGGTCATCGTCCTCAATGTGTGAGCCAAGGGCTGGGAGGAAATGCTGCTCTTCACAGCGGCCAAATGGATCTTGTATTGATGAAATCAAGGGGATGATGCCAGGACAAGGGGAGAGGAAGAAGTCTGGAGCTACAGCATCCAAACAGATTCCTGCTTCCCTGGTGGCTGGGGATGGCATCTCAGTGAAGTGAGTCCTGCTTCTGCAAGACCTGCTTGGCTGATGGTCCATCTGCCTCTGCTGACGGGGCTTGGGGTAGGTTCTGCTCTTACACTGCCCTTTCTGCAGCTCTGCCTTTCTCAAGTGTACAGTTATTTAAATGAATGGAAATTTTTGTTAAGCAATTACTAAGCGTGAATAAGCATTGTACAGTCTTAAAAACCTTTTCCTCATTTTAACTGCACGTAAAACTTGTTGATTTTTGTTTTAGCTAGGGGCATGACAGCAGGACTGGGCTGAAAGCACCGCACATGGAGAGCTGGGCTTTTTCACAGTCCAGAACGTACCACACAGGCTGCGAGAGCATGTCAGTGGATGCTAAGTGTGGGGACTGGAATTACACATGTAAGCAATCTATTCATTCAAGTTTTCCCAAGAAGAAAATAAGAAAACAGAACAACTTGAAGCAGATAAACACTTAAAGTTTGGAACCTTAATAAGATGGTGGAATAACGTTTTGGACATTATTTCAGTAAGGAGAAATTTCTGGGGTCTTTTTCTTAAGGTTTAGGGCAGTGCAGGCTCTTGGACATATGATTCTCAACAGCTGGAAGTAAGGCTCGCAGCAGAAGAAAATGTTCTCTGTTATCTAGTTACAAAATTTTTTTGGAACAACTTTTGTTAAAAGCTGTTCAGACGGAGAACCAAGAACAGATAACACTGAATTTACACTTTAACTGGAGTTTAATTTGGAAATGCAACAATGTAAAATCCTCATTTCATTTCTAAGGGAAACAGTGTAATTTTTCTTCCATTTCAGCATTATCCCTGCTTTTTGCTTTTGTTTTAGTTTATCTGGTTTGTGTCGGGCTGAACCTGGCCTAATGTATGGCCAGCATATAGCCTTGCCAGAGCCAGTTGGAGCCTCCTTACAGTTGCCTGAAACCTCATTTGTTTTAGCTTCCTGTGACAGTGATTACACAGGGAATCTCCCCTAGGGAATTTGGTTGTATATTTACAAAACGTGCGTCTTAAGTTGTATACTAGAAGAAAATTAAGCTGAGAAGGGCACTGTCATGATTTTGTCACTGAGGCAATTTTAAGCAAAATCTCATTTATTTTTTTTTTCTAAAGTGTTTTAATTCTGACTGTATTAAGATGCAGTCTCACTTCCCTCCACAAGCTATATATTTTTTACCACCCCCTTTCACACAACGTAATTATATTGTTTAATTTTTCTGTTTGCCTAGAAGTAATAATATTTAGTATTGAGTAAAAATATTTAATTTTGAGGGCCAGGTCTTCAGGTGATGGAAGTTAATAGGTCCAAATGCAGTTGACATTTTAAACCATCTGTAAATTTTTACCTCAAGGTTCTTTGTAGCTGGTGCAGAAACTCCTAATCCTCCCAGTTTGAAAAGTCTCACTGCAAATGGGCTCAGAGGACCAGCTTTGAAACAAGAAAAGACTAAGTCTGAAACAAAAATGTCTTTTTTTTTCTTCTTTTTTTTCAGGATGACCTAGTTAACTCCACAACCCTATCAAGATCTCCAAGAAAGTTTTTGCCTTTGTGCTTATGTGAAGACTAAATGGTAAAATCTTTATGGCCAGGACACCCTATGTTGCCTATCTTTTTTGAACAGTTCTTCTGGTATTTACCATCTTTGCCTAGCTTTCTTTTTAATTAGGGTGGGATCACTAAGATAAAAAATAATGTCTGAATAAAACATACCAGAAATCTTGCTGAGAATTATGCATATTGCATAGGAAAAAAGCAGCATATAGCAGAGGAAACTTCAGTGCCTTCTCCTTGAACACCTTTAGCAGTTTGTTTCAGGACCCATTGTAGCTCCTGTTGGGGGGTGTGTGTGTGTATATTTCCTCTCGACACTGTAGAAGAAAAATCCTTTTTGTCTGAGTAATTTCTGCCTTCACAAGCCTGTGATATGAAGGTGTGTGTATTAGTCCGGTTGCCTGACACTACAGCTGGATTCTGGGCACTCGAGGTGAGTTCTGCAAGGTGGAAGGGCACCGTCTGGGTGAAGACACAAATGCGCTCCTTGAAACCGAGATGTTTGATGGGTATAGGTGTGTTTGTCAAATACATACTCTGGAGTACTTGCTGAGTATCTAATGCAGGTGTTACCGGGGCATTGGGTGTGAAGGCAGGCTAACACTTTGTCCAGGGGGCCAGGTAGCTTCCGATATTCTCCCTGCAGCTGCGCTGCCCTAGCACTGCTCAGGGTTTCTGCCAGGTGAGTGCTGCTGGAAATTTCCTTGTCCAGATGGAACACTTCCCAGCTGCGTACCTATCCCTGGTGGAGACCAGGCCAGGAAGCTTCCAGGAGCCTCTTAGAGAGTGCTGGCAGTCCACTGTCAGGAGAGTTAACACAGGGGTGTAATGCACAGACTTGGTTTGGACAGCATTGGCTGTCCACGACATTGTGTATTTGGAAACACTAGGTACAAGTGTGCTTGCAGTACCATCGGAACTGAGGGCAAATTAAATAGCTGCTTTATTCTAAAATTTGCTATAAGACAAAGGAACATGGATTGTCTTCATCATCTTAAAGAAGATGTAGAAGTTAATGAGCTTGTGGGAAGTCAGATGAGAAGTAGATGTACTGAGGTTTTGATCTTTCCTCTGAACAGACGATGTCAAGCAACTGGCAGACACTGTTGCTGTTGGCTCCAGCAGAGATTTCTGTGGTTGATTGGCACCACAACACTACCAGGTGGACAAAATAGTTGCATCTTGGAAAGGGACAATTCATGAAGCCTTATAAAATAGTTGTGTAACTGTAAATGCCATGGGCAGAGCAGGCTGTGTAGCCCAGTGACACCTCCTGCACTTTGTAGCACATTCTCCTCCCACTGTGGCAATTAAGATTTAGTGCCTATAGCTCTAAATTAATTACCATATTCTCCTTTGCTTTATGCAGGAAGTAACTATTTTTTTACCTTTCCAATCATGTAATAGTTCTGCTTACATAGTTTTTCTCTCAATAATATAACATCCCATTCCTCTAGTCTGTGAGCTGCCCTTCCAGTATTACAGTGAAAGTGACTAAGAAACTTTTTTTTTTTTTTTTTTGTTCTTTCGAACTTCCCATCACATCAGTTTTAAAATCCTGGGATAATTTCATTGTGCCAGGGTGCTCAGGTCAGTATTCCTGGGGCTCCCCCCATGTCCCCTGGGACCCCATGTCTGCTCTAGTCCTGGCACTGGTGCTGGGCTGGGGGTGCCTG
This sequence comes from Falco rusticolus, assembly GCF_015220075.1. Classification (NCBI taxonomy): domain Eukaryota; kingdom Metazoa; phylum Chordata; class Aves; order Falconiformes; family Falconidae; genus Falco; species Falco rusticolus. Next base: position 36,472,358 of record NC_051196.1, on the reverse strand, counting down.
TGACAGCTCTGTCCTGCCTGTTTGCCTGCCTTAGGTGCTGTGCAGGTGTGAGAATAGTGGAGACCTTGAAGACAGAAGTAGAAGCAGAAGGGATACAGCTCGGGGAGCCCTGTTGCAGTGTGGCTGTGGACTGGTGGGTCTGCACATGGCTGTGGTGGTGCTTGCAGAGTGTGGCACAAGGGTGGTGGCCCCAGCTGGGGTGTTGCTGTATCACCTGCGTGGCACAGTGCTGGTACGCTGAAGGCATCACCTTTTACCTCTGCAGGACACCAGGCAGCCGTGCCTCCCAAAAAGAGCAGGCAGGAAGTGCCTTTCTGAAGCATTTCCACATTTATATCTTCTATTCATCATCCAGTTCTTCTCAGAACCAGAGATCTTCTGTGAAGTGTGTTGTCTGGTTTTAGCTAAATGTGCTCCTCTTTGCCTCCCGACTAAAAGATAACCAGATGCATTCCCATAAGGGCTTTTTGAATGGGATGTGCTTCTCTGGATTTCCAGATGATTCCTAGGGTTGTAAGTCTTATTTATAACTACTGTCATCCATAAAGTTAAATTTCATTGAATGAGAAGTTTTACATAGCAGAAATGTGTGTTTGGTTTCTTCTGTGGCAATGGAAAAAATGTTAGCCATTGCCAGGAAATTATGATGACTATATGGCCAGTGGCAGGTCCTCCCTTAGTGCTTTGTTGGGAGCTGGGAAGAGCAAAAGGCTCACCTGAGGCTTGTACATGCCAGTTTGAGAGCTCAAGCCGGTCAGCTACAAAGCACATTGTTTCTCTTTCTGTAAATGATTAGAAACTATAAAAATAATATGATAGATTTCACTGAAGGGAGGTTTCTCAGTTTTACTGAGTGGATAAATTAAAGCTACTGTTCTCTTTGTTGTTTAGGACAGGGTGCCTGTATTTAATGGTTGGACTCGATGATCTTAAAGACCTTTTTCAACCTAATGATTCCTGTGCAGAAATCTGGGAGTAACGCACAGGGAGTAGCAAACTTTGAGTGGGAAGAGGTGTGTTTGGATGGGCGCAGCTCTCTCCCTGGTGTTGGGCAGTGTGAGAGGAGGTGCTGCTCCCACACCAGCTGGGCTGCCTGATGCCTGGGACTCACTGGTCCTGCAGTGCTCCACCACAAATGCATTCATGAACAACAGACATCTTCACCTTGCTGTACATAAACGCACAGCCATTTCCCTGGCTGCAGGCAGTCCAGCTGGAAATACCTCTGCTGCACTGGGTGCATCGCCAGCTCTAGGAAATCCACCGCAGTTACCTAATTTCACCAACCTCTCTTCCCTATCTTCCACCAGAACTCAAATTGCAGGGGAAAAACAGGGCATGCAGCCCCACAGATCTGGGAAAAATAGATTACTTAGCAGAAGCTTCACTGGACCTGGTGAAGGTGAAAAAAAGTGAAAAACCTTCACTTTTCACTATAAGCTCTGATTTTATTTAGGTGGAGCTTTACAGCAAAAACTTTTAGTTTAACTATAGTTAACTATAGTAACTATTAGTTTAATAGATTTGGTAATTCAGATGTTTCTAAAAAAGCCTCTTGGGTTGACCTCACTTTATTCTAGTGCCAAACAAGTGCTTATTTTCAAGTACTGTTTGGTATCTATGTAGTAAAAGATTTGTACAATCCACAGTTACAGATCTCCAGGATGACATGCAACTGAGATGACACATTCTGCTCTCCCAGGCTGATATTTTCAGTTGGCATTAGGTTCCTATCCTAGTACTTGGAGAGACAGGGAGGCAGCATCCAGGTCAGCACTTCCCTCCTGCCACCCAAATATGTTTTTGGGTGGTACAGATATCTGCATCTGGCACTCTGCTACCTTGCATGGGAATACAATGGTGTCTGAAAGGCTCCAATTGCAACTGTGGGGTTTGGTGAATAGGAATCAAATCTGACCATGCTGTTTTCCTCCATTAGAAGGCATGTAACGCAAGGAAAATCTGCTGGAGGACTAGAAAAGAGGATTACCAACAGGCACTAACTTTGGAATTTGGAGGACTGGCAACACAAATATTCTGAAATATTAATGGCAGATAGGCCTGTGATAACTTAGAGGCACTGAGTCATGAACGTCTGGAGCTGAAGTATAACTTCTTACACATTAGTCCTTGGCCACCTTCTGAGGCTGGGAGCAATGTGCTGCTTACCTTGTAACTTGCTGAGATAATGCATTGGGAGTCATAGCTGCAACATTTTTATACATAGACTTCTGCATTTTTATATTATACAAATTTTACTGTTGTAAGCTATAGGCTGAAACCAAACTGTAACATCACCTTACAGAAGCTAGATGGTACCAGTCATAGCTGCAAGGTAGGTCCCATTTGTGCCCCTACTCACATCTAGGTACACAGTCTTAAGATTGCTTATAGCAGACAGTGCTATCTGTGTTAAGTGAAAGCAAGAGTGATTGGTGACCTAAAGCTGTAGAAAGCACAGAGCAGGCTTTGAGACCAGAATTTTGCTGTAAATGGTGAGTTCTTTATACCCATGCCTTGGGGAAGCATAGCACAACTTGTGTAGTCAGACTTTTTTTTCATTTTTAAAATTTTTTTTAGATTCTTGGCTTCTGTAACTCTTCAGATAATCAAAACTGTTTATACAGCCCATCTTCCTGGTCAAAACAAAGGGCCCAAGGAGAAAAAGAAGGAGCATTCCAAAAATCAGTACAGCAATATGTGTTTGTGAGTTTAGGAAGATGTTCAAGTGGAATACTGTTTAACATCTGACTTGGCAGGGGAATTTTGCTTTGGAGATTGGGCTGTTAAGCTCATGTTAAATGTTACAGTAGAGGATGCTGTGTGATGGGGTGTTAGGAGCTGAAATCCAGGGGTTCTTGGCTGCAGTGACTAGTATTGTGAATGGCTTCTTGCTGGATTTTTCTAGATCTGAGCAGTGGTGAGGTCTGGCAGTGTTAGTGTAACTCAACCTGGAGGAAGATGCAATTTTCATCTTCCTGGGCTTCAGGAACCAATTTCTCATGGTTGATGTGGGCAACTTGCTGCTTCTGCAGGGTGCATGTGTCTTGCAAAAATAAGAATGCGTGCTAATCATTTGGCCAGCAGTTCTGGTGCTGTCTTGCCTGCCTGTGGCACTTGGCTCAGTTCATTGTCTGATAAACAGCAGCAGAGAACTGGTGATCATCTGGTTAAGGAACTTAAGACCTACCTACCTGTGTATGCAAGAATTGTTTGTGCTTTTATTTGATAAATTCAGATTACCTCTAACAAGCTTTTAACATGTACAAGCCCTAGTCAGTAGACACAACATATATACGAAATACTTCTCATGGGTGTGTGCTGAAGCCCATATCTAGTATAAATAACTATAGAGATAGAAACTGGATACGTAAAAATATCAAACCAGGTTATTTTTCCATCCCTCACTGTGGTTAAAGTATTTAGCTGGCTGTCAGTCTCCTGGTTTGTAGTACTGATATACAAGTCTGTTTTGTTTCTCTAAGGAATTTTACTTGAGTGACTTTCATCTGTTTGAAACAGCTCCATTTTCTTCCTCAGAGCAAGTTTGATAACCTGTATGGGTGCAGAGAGTCCCTCATCGATGGCATCAAGCGTGCTACAGATGTCATGATTGCTGGAAAAGTAGCAGTCGTGGCAGGTTACGGTGATGTGGGCAAAGGCTGTGCTCAGGCTCTGCGAGGCTTTGGAGCTAGAGTCATCATCACTGAAATTGATCCCATCAATGCACTGCAGGCAGCCATGGAAGGTGAGAACTGAAGGAGATGCAGAAATTCATTCATCTGGCGGGGGTCTCTGTGTGTCAGTGTGGAGCAATACATGGTAGTTGGCTGAGAAAGTTTCAGTGGGCTTCAGCCCTGTCCCTGTTGAGGTGAAGGTGATTCCAGTTCAGCTGCAGGAATTCTTTTCCTGTTAGTGAAGGATTTTATTAGTGTATAGACCTAGAAGATGTGTTTGGGGTCAAGGATATAGAGACCATAGAGGGGTAAGGCTCCAATTTCATAGTGCTGAAAGCCTGGTTTTGAACGGGTTCATTATCTTCAAGTTGTGCAGCTCTAACCTCCAGTGTGGGTTGTGACTTCACGAGAATATCTCTGCAGTGAAACATCAGGCTTGCCTTCAGTAGGTGTTCTTGGAGAGCAATGCCGTGTGCTCTGCCTTTCCAGCTGTGCTCATAGTGTGCTTTGGCAGCTGTGCTCCTTCTCTCATCTGGGTGCCTCATGTAATTGTGCTCCTTAGTACCAGTTTATCCCATTTCTATTCATACCTGACTAGAACCTGGAGGTGTTGTGTGTGCACTTCCCTTTGAAAACTTGACCTCCTGAATCCAGTCTGAGTGCTGTGGGAGATACTACACCTATGGACAGAAGAGGTTGAATGTGTAAATCTATGGATTGGAAACAGCTGAGGGATAGATATTTTTGTGCTAAGTTGGTATTCAGTAAGGCAGGTATGCCCACTACCTTGCATCCTCCATAGGTCAGGTGCTGGCACAGATTTCTCTCATGCATTCTTTCTCTGTACTTTTCTTCTTGTAATATTGTATCTGATTTCTAATAAAGTGCTGGTGGTTGGATGGAGGAATAACTTTTTTCTCTTTTTCAGGTTATGAAGTTACAACCATGGAGGAGGCCTGTAAAGAAGGCAATATCTTTGTTACCACCACTGGCTGCACTGACATTGTTCAGGGCAGGTATGGTCTAGCCACTTGCTTTAGTGAAAGCATCCCTGTACAGTTACCTTTTTTTTTTTTTTTTTTTAAATACAGTCATAACTTGTCAGCAGTATGGTGAGGGTTAACACACAAATTCTGGACACCAGGGTTTAACATCATTTTAGTGAGAAAATGGGGCTTTGGCCTTTCAGTTCTGTTGGGTGTTGGCACATTGCAATTGCTCCTGCCTTAGTGTCTGATGATGGAGAAACAAAAGGTGTAGAGGGATATATAAACTTTAGAGAATGAGAGCATCAGGGCTAAATTTGTGTTAGGGCAGATAAATGTGAACAGAAGAGGTAGGTGAAGGTTGAAAGTGATTCTGTCTGTGAGTACGTGTAGCAGACTTGAAACTAGTCTGTTCTCAATAAACTGCCCTGCTGGTTTTTTGGTTGCCACTTCTTAGATCTCAATTTATAACCCCTCCACTCTTCACAAACTGATTCCTGTCTTTGCCATTATGACTCCCCATGTCGTAGTGGAAGATCAGATTAAGTGGGAGCAAGTAAGGCCATTAGTCTCCAGAGATGTAGAACTGCTGAAAACTTTAAAATCATGAAGAAAAATTTCTTTTGTTTAGGGCAGAGAATAACTGCAGATATTTCATTTTTAATCAATTAAACAAAATAGCTTTACTTTCCATACTGGGAAGATATTTCCTCTCCAATAACCTCTTTATGTTCCTTGGGAAGTGTCCTTCCTCTAGAAGCTTGAGAGGTTATTTTCCAGTAGACTTCACGTGCCTGGAAGATTACCAGACCCACACATCTTGTGAGAGTCAAATGCAGTCGGTGAGCCAGGCACTTTTCATTTCTCCTTGAGCAGGGCTATGGACCAGAGAATCTTCTGGTGCTGAAGAAAAAAAATTTTGTGCGTTAACTTCTGATATGCTTTTTTTTTTCTTTTTGCAGGCACTTTGAGCAGATGAAGGATGATGCCATAGTGTGTAATATTGGTCATTTTGATGTGGAAGTTGATGCAAAGTGGCTGAATGAAAATGCAGTAGAGGCGGTGAATGTTAAACCTCAGGTGAGACAGCCCTTGCACAAGCTCTCCTGCTAGAAAGAAGCAATAGCTAATCCGTGTCCCTTTCCAGAAAGGGAGTTATTTCTCTTCAGGTACTCTGTGTTTCTAGCTCTCTGGGAAGCCAGTGTTGCTCTGGGCTGATCAGAGTGGAGATTCTGCTCTGCTCTTCCCCAGTTAACCCGGAACAAGCTGCATGTTGTATTCTTGTGTTCGTATTAAAGCAACCGGTTCCAGCCAGTACCCAAGTGTACAATGTGTTCTCTGAGAGGCACCTGGTATGGATGCATCTTTCTCCGTGTGTTTCTTGTTCCTACTTCCTTGGCAAACAGGAGCCTACCCCTTACTGGTGGTTGTGTAGACAATTAATTACACCAAGTTCATTCCTTACAGGAAGCCAGCTTTGATATTTGGGGTATGGTGAGGAGGTATGGCAATATGCTTTCTTTGTTAGCCCCCAGTTGAAAACAATGCCATAACTCAATTTCAAAAAGCAAGTTGGATGATGAATACAGAACAGACCATTAGAGTCTGCATAAACTTAAGAACAGAGCCCATAGGCTGCCTGGCAGCTGATCTGAATTTCCTCTCAGCAAGATGCTTGCTCGTGTGCTGCTCTGCACCAGAACAGTCTTGGTCCTGGTGCAGGGGATCAGGATTAGAGTGAATCTCAAGGGAATGTCTTTTGGTATTTTGTCAAGGTTTGAAAAAATTCACACCTCATTATTTTCAAAATGTTTATTTTTACTTGGAGACTGAAGCCTCAGGAAAGCCTATCTGGAGCTCTGCCAAGCTGAGACTTCTTTCCCAGACTTAGTGGCTTCATTTTAGAAACCTGTATAGACCAGAAGTCTTTGTGTGGGCAGACAAGACGAGATGTGTTATCCTTGCTTAGCTTGCATTCCCACCATGTGTTTACGTCAAGCTGTGGCTGTAGGTACACAGGAAAGTAGGGATCTAAAAACTTCAGCTCTTCAGCAGAAAAAGCAGAGAAACAAAATGAAACTGAATTAAAGCTGGTTTGTAACACCAGCAATGGGGGAAGAACATCACATAAAGCAAATCAGGCTTTGTCTGACTTGGCATGGGGCTTCCAGTTACCTTTTCAAGAGGGAGCGTGCTTACCAGCAGCAGGATTCTGGGACAGGTTTTCTACTTTTTTAAAAACACCACACCCAAGCATACATCTTAGATCTCAGTCTGGTCTTCCAATTTTCATAACTCCCCTGTGGCTATTGGCCACCCACATCAAACTCTTCCTAAGCAGTTGTGAGAGTATTTTCAATATTCTGTTTGCTGCTAGGACACTATGTGGGCTCAGCTAGTTATGAAGTTATACCCTCAAGTTCTCACTACATTCAAGTCTGCTCTTGCCCATGACCTTAGGGTGGAGCTGACTTTACTCAGCAGCTCTTGTCCTAGAGGAGCCTGTAGCTAGCTGCTTGCTTGCTGGTAGCTTGGATTTTAAAACTAAAACTGGACTGCTCAAAAAGTAAATGTTTTTGAAGGCTAAATTGGATGTTAATATGGTAACATGCAAACTACCTGCACGTGGCCATTCAATGTGGCTCTTAAAAGTCCATATGAAAAATTGTCACTGTTGGCAGAGTAGTCCCTTTTTCTTCATTTACCTTCATATTGAATGTGCCTGTCTGTCACAGATGTAATGGGCACAACGAGATGTAGTCTAATCCAAGGTATGAAAACTCTTAACAAGTTTATGATTAAAACTAGTGTATTACCTTTCAAAAAGGGTGGAATTGGGGTCAAGGTTATCCATATGGTTTAATGCTGAAGACCTACCTACCTTCTGACCTGAACTCTCTGATCTATTATATAAACTGCTGGTGTCACAAGCAGGATGTTCAGAGTGATGCAAAGGAGATACCAGCTCACAGAGCAAAAGCTGTGAAAATAGCTGCTCAGCGTGATGTAGGTGCCGCGAGTGTGTTTGCCTGGAAGTCATTAGCTAAAGTTTGTAAAAGGTGTCTGACAGCCCAGAGTGGACTACCTCTGTCTCAGCCTGATGCACAGTTAGCTGAAGCTAAGAGGATTTGCTGGTGGAAATAGCACTTCACCCAGGGGCTGTTCTGGTACTTTTCCTTACCCACCTACTGGTTGCCACTGGAGCTGGGTTGTGCCTGGAGGTAAATCTGATCTTACATGGCCATGCAACATGTTCAAAGCTTTACTGAAGTGAGTATGGCTTATGGATGTGTACATTGCTAAGCCAAATAAAAGCTGGTCTGTGACTCAGGTTAGTTCTTGAGTTTTGTTGACTTCTAGCAGTGAATCTGAAGCAGCGTTTGAATCTCCAGTTGGATTCTTAGGGGTGTACTTGATGCTGTAGGTAGCTACACTGTGCTAGTGGTATACCCCTCTGCTCCATTTTGTGTCTGCTTCAATTTCTTGTCACTGAACACTTCAGACCTGCATGATGAGTTAAAGAAGTACCTGCTGAGCAGGTGTGATGTGAACAAGTTGTGTGTAAAAGCTTCATTATTTTCATTCTCTGTGCCTAATAGCTATGGATGCTGGGCAGTTGAGCAGGAGTGGACTAATACATATCATAAAAGCTCACTTGTTTCAGAAGGTGGAGAGGCAGGGACTGGGCAGCAAAATGTGACTTTAGAGCCCCAAATTCCATGCTTGAAACAAATTAAAAAGGATTGAGTAGATGTTTTCTGCAAATGCGTGTTCTGGAAGAGTTAGGCAATAACTAGGTTTAGAAGCAAGCTCCCAGGAGGTATTCTGCAGCTTCCACCACCTGCATGGGCATTTGTCTGCATGTGCTAAGACCTTTCTCTGGGCAGTGGTGATGAGTCATTACAATAATTGATAGAGTTGTTCTTATACTGAAATCTGGGAAGGAAACAGCTGGTGTGCCACTTAGGCTGTTACTCCTTTCTCAGATTCATTGAAGGGACACTTAGGTTGTCATCTTGTCTTGTGGGGGCCTCCAGGGGAGGTCAGTGCTGTGTTTTAAAGGTGTGAAATCTTGCACTTACCTTTAGTGGAACACAGTTTTTTCACATCAGTGTTGTGGGTGTGGTATCCTATGTTTTGTAATATCAAGTACTAAAAATATTAAAATTTTGCTAAGACCTGGCAGCTTTTTTTTCTATATCCTGTAGGAGGGGGCAGAATATAGTACAGGAACAAAAATCTCTAACCTCCTATGAAGACATCTGTCTCTTGCTCAGAGGATTAATACCAGAGCTGAGAAGTGCTAGGCTTCAGCTAGAGGTACGAGTAACTGTGTAAGTGTCCAACATGGTAGTTTTCAGTACCATATGGTCTCCATTTACAAGTGGTGAGCTGGTGTAAGTAATGTTTAATACTTGGGAAAGGAAAACATCTTACTGTGCCATTCTCACTCATCTGTTGCTTTCCAAGTACAGTTAAGGAGGAAATAAGTTTTACTGAAATGCTGGCAGGTTGTTTTGAATATGGGTTTGCACTGCAGTCCTGCTTACCTGTGTTCTGGTGTAGAGAGACTGATGTATAGCACAAGCTCAGCCCTAGAGGGGAAGAAAAGGTCAGGGTGGGATCAATGGGCTTTGGTTGTGAAAACAAATTATTTGTGTAGCAAGGTGTGGAGGGAAGTGTAAAACAGCCAGAAAGTGCAGAGCAAGCTAAATGCTGATGGGGAAAGGGATGAGGCATTTGTATAAGTGTGGAGATGAACTTAATACTTGGATAACTTGAATTCTACTTCTGTAGCAATTTCTTGATTTATGAATCAGCCCGTTTATGTACCTGTAGATGAAATGTGTTTCCATGGTGCTGACTTAAGCCTCTGCTGGTGCCTCTTCTACTTTTCTGTGCAAAGACATTAATCTGCATTTTCTACATTACCCTGTACACTGAATGACTCGTCAGCAGATTGCCAAACATATGCGGTTCTATGCACAAGCCAGCAGCTGTGCATGTGCAAATTGTGTGGATATTGTATGGATATAATATTTTGACACCTAAACCACCCAATTCAGACTTCAGAACTGAAATGCTACTTAACTGCTACCTTGTAGTAGTTTTAATCTGTAAATATAATATTCAATATAAGTAGTGTTCTGCTTTTTGGCTGCTTTCTTCTTTCTTTCTTTGCTTCCACAATCTTAAGATAGCCCATATGATATTTTTGCGGGACTGAGAGCACTGCCACTGGTGGTCCACAATGGAGAATCAGCGTCCATAAGAAATATTGCAGCTGCTCAGTGGAGAGCATTCTTATTAACCCTCCCTTGCTGTACTGCTCTTAGGAGATATTAAGAATGTTATTTAGGGCTTCTGTTTGAGGTGGTTACTGTCTGCATATGAAAACACAATCTGTTGTATGAACCCAAGAAGTAGAAAATAGTGCTGTGATTGAAGCATAGCTGGAGAAGGCAGGTGGAGGCACAGACCTTCTCTTAAGGCAAAATACCTGTTCTTAATGAAATGGTTTGTGTTGGTTTACTTGTTAAATCTCTGCTAAGGACTTGCACTAAGATGTTTTGTTAGGAGGTGCTGGTGTTAGAATTAAAGCTTCATCCCCTGTAGCTTTTAACTTACAGGCCAAAGCTTTAAGAATAAAACAGTAAATGAAGTGTGTTTTTACTTCATATTAATATTGACTTCATATTAAAAAAACTTTTGAGACTAAAAGTATAAATACAGCTGTGGGGAGGGACCCTTGTAGGTCTTTCACAGTTGCTGTGCTATGACAGCATAAGGTAAATGGTTGAAAGCATTAACCTTTGTCAGAGTTGGTCGTTGATTATCTTAAGTCTTACCAAAGGTTTGCTTTGCTCCCCTGTGCTTGGTGTGACACGAGCCATAAATACCAGTGGACACTGAATATTCTTGTAACTCCTAGGGTGTATTGTCATTTCATTCTGGGTTTCAGTATGTAACCTCCTGCATGGGTGAAAGCAGGGGAAAGAAGAGCTAGTGGGGACTGGAAAGGAGAAGCAGAGTAACTTTAACACTGCAGGATCCCAATCTGGCCCAGACAGCTGAGGCACATGTTAAGTGACAATATCTCCTGAGCTGTGTGGGACTCTCACACAGAAGAAGGCCTGTCTCCTTAGCTCACCTGAGACTTGATCTTGTGTGCAGAGTCCTGTTGTCCCCAGCATAGCTTGGTAGTCAGCCCGAGTGGAGGACCGTGCCTTTGGTCCCCTGAGAGCAAAGAGAATATGCCAGAAGCTGGGACAGCTGTTTATTATACTGTAAAGCGTTGGCCTTACGAAGTGGGAAGAGTTACAGGGGAGCAGTTTCAGCAGGCTGAGGACTCTGGCTCTTACCCATTAGATGCAAAGGCTCTGGGCGGTTGCATGCAGAGGTGTTTCTTCTCTCCTGTCTCTCCCCACCAGTTTCAATTAGGCATATATTGAACTGCATTTTACTGCTAGCAGCATGTGCCCCCACCACAGCTATCTGAGACGACATGCATATGGGAAAGCCAGAAGAACTGGATAGCTGGTTAAATATGAAACAGATGCTAAGATTTATGTTGTGTGAAGCCCAGAATAGCTACAGGATTTGCAAACACTGGCTGGGAATTGAGGGAGGGGTGTCTCAGTTGTAATCAAAGTCTGTGTGGCAAGCCCTTTGCTGAATTGTTGATGTGGGAGGAAAGCCCACAAAGCTTTGCATGATTTAAAATGCTCTTTCATCCTGGCATTGCACCGCTCTTGCTTTTTTTTCCCACCCAGGTGGATCGCTATACCCTGCGCAACGGTCGTCACATTATATTGCTAGCAGAAGGCCGACTGGTCAACTTGGGCTGTGCCATGGGTCACCCTAGCTTCGTCATGAGCAACTCCTTCACCAACCAGGTGCTGGCGCAGATCGAGCTGTGGACCCATAGTGACAAATATGCTGTCGGAGTCCATTTCCTGCCGAAGAAGGTGAGCTAGAGCAGCAGGAAGATGCAAGCTTTAGGAATCCAGCTTCAGGTGTGATCGTGTAGATTTGTTTTATTGGTGCCTGAGTTAATTTTGCTACTGAATGTTGTTGTTGCAGGGAGCTTCTGTCCCTCTGAATGCTTGGCTTTGGTGATGCTGAGTCAAAGTGGGCTGTTTCTTGGGGTTAATCTGTTGTGGAGAACTGGGACTTGTCTGTCCTGTGATAGGAGTGTCCAGTTACCTTATAGCTTGATCTGGGGCTCTTCCCTAAGGTGGTGGGAAACCCTGTACTGCCTCAAGGTATTCGGGGAGCTTCTCCCAACCAACTTGTTCCTTCTGCTGAACGTCAGCTTCACAGCAAGCTTCACATGCCTGTCCAGCAGCCTCAAGTTGAGGGCAGAGTTGAGTGTGGAGTGAATCTAGGAACCGCTTTTACTGTGGTTGATCATCTGGGTCCCATTTGCACCTAGGCAGAGCTTATCACAAACTGGTCCTAATAGATCCATTAAATACTAATGACAGTTCCCTCAGGTTTCCCTTTAAACTTGTCTCTGCATTCTTTGTTCTTGGAAAAAATCTGGATCATGTCACAAACTCGCAGCTGCCTTTTAAAAAACTACCTGGTTTTAGTTTCCAAAACAAGCCTGAGAATTTGAGATACGGTCATTGAAAAGGATGCTGGACTTAAATCCCACTGCCTTGTGAGTGCAACCAGGTGTGAGACTAAATGTGGAAATATTTTCGTTTGGGAAGTAAATGTGTATGTCTGGGCTCTTTTATGAAGTGTTTGCTGAAGGACTTAAGATTCCAAAACCATCTGTTAATGATCAAGCAAAGCACACCAGAAATACAACGTAGGAGTTGATCAGCAAGCTGACACACAGTCAATCTTCAAAGGAAAAGTTTTGTTTGACAATATCTCCAAAATGATAGTCCAATGTTGCTAATAAAATGTAGCTTCATCCTCTTCCTAAATAACAACTTTTAGTAAGGACACTTGATCTGGAAATGAGAAGTAATACCCAGGTCAGTTAGTTACAAATGGAGTTGCATGTTAGTGGAGCATAGGCAGTGGTCCCTTCAGGTTCATATACTGTGACAAAATGCTTTTTTGCCATCTGTGCTCCATAGAAAATTTCAAAGAATAAAGCAGTTGCCTTGTCAGAACTAACAAAATATGGGCCAGAGGAGCTTTCTCTGGTAATTTTCTGGCTAGTACCTTTCCGTTTTCTGTGTAGTAGCTTTGAGGTACAAATGAAGAATTGAAGAATTACCAAGTACCTTACATTGCACTTTCTTTGACTGCAAGGATATCACTTTGATGATCAGCTATTACAAACATGCACATGTTTCTGCAATGTGTGTTCCCAGAAATCTGTGGCAAATGTTGTGTCCATGTTTTGACTAAATCTGTCCATCCGTATACTCGGCTATCTGATTTTAAGGTAAGAATGTCAGCTTACCTTCATCTAAATTTACGTACCTTTTATCTAATCTTGAAGTTCCCAAGGTGAAGCAGTTGTGAAACATCTGTGCTGCAGTTTGAGAACCTGATTTGGGAAGTGTCGGGACTCTGCTTCCTTTTCAAGTGGGTGTGTTGGGAGAGGGGTCCGCTGGAGTCAGAAATTACTCAATATGAGTTATGTATCTTGCTCATCCTTATTAGCTTCTAACACTTCTTATATAGACTCGATACACAAGCATGTTCCCAAAGCAAACATATAATTGGTTATTAGCCCCTAAGCACACGCTGCTCTCACACCACTAATTATCATGATTAGAACAAGCATTCTGTCCATGCAGCTACTTGAGTTAGCTATGTTTAGCCTTGCGGTTTGTTACTCCCTTTATTCCCATTCCGCTCCCTATCTCCCTTGGCCTTGCACCTGTCTTCCCTAACAGCTGCAGCTTGTTACAGCCACAGCCTGTTAGCACAACAAAGTTACTTGGTCTCAGGATTCAAGAATAGATCAAGGCCACTTTCTTGTTAACTTCAGCACAACAACTTCAGCACAATTCTAATTCCAGGCCTGGATTGTGCAGATCTTAGGGATTCTGTGGCCACGCTTCTGCAGCCATTCTTCTACATGGGTGCAATCTGTCTTAAACTTGCTGGAAACACAGCTATCAGATCTTCACGTGTCAGTCTAGTCAACCAGATACATATTCATTTTTAACCCTCCTGGGTTTTTCTGTCAGGATCTACTAAGCTTAAATACTTGTTTCCCTTTGAAACACAGTCCTTCCAGTTAGCTTTTCTTTCATGATTTTCTGACACTTACGTAGCATTTAGTAGCTTTCAGGGTTCACTTCCACATTCCTTCAACCACTTCATCTTATGTTTTTAATTTTGTCTTGTACATCTCTGGCTGTGTTGGCTCTCAACAAGATGTTGGCAGTTCCATGTTACTTACTGGTGAGCAGGCTGAGCTGTGGTGACTTATGCGCTGTGTAGATGTAGCTTTTACCTGGCTCGTTACAGTGGGATTACTTCAGAGTAGTTCTTACCACGCATCCCTTTGAGTAGGAAATCTAGCACTAATTATTGAATCATTTAGGATGCGCTGATTCACACAAGCTGAAGATCTGGCCCTTGAATATTTTGTTGATTTATTGCCCTTCAAACATGCAACCTTTCACATCTATTGATTACTATGGGGGAAATATTGCCAGTCTTTTCCCATGCTGCTGGAATTAGATTTACCTTGTATCTGTTTCCTTAGCAAGGATTACTGTATTTTGCAGTAATTACAAATGGTGGTCACGCTTGTTGTTCTGTTGTAACTTGGGAGCACCCAATCCCTTCTTGCTGGTGTCCTTTCTATCTTTGAATAGCCTGTAATGGCTGCACGTTCCCCTCTGACATAGCAGCTAGTTTGCCATTTTACTGTTCGTGTTCTGACTTTTCTGTACCTATCTCTTGTAGCACTTAACTGTCTTGTAACTTCACACTTCTTTCAATCCCTTGAGTTTGCATGTCTGCCTGACATCTCTGGGATAAAGCGAGTATATCAACATTCTGAGCTGGTGTCCTGCAGCCCACCTTGTCTTTATTCTTCATGACAGTGCGAATAGATACTAGTGTTCTTGCTGATTTACTGATTCTTCATACATGTACCCCTAAGATAGGATATCTGGAAAAGAGATGCATTTTTTCCCCCCAGTATTAGAACTTACCTGAAATTGTAAATTATAGTCTAGTAGTCCAGGTGCTTTTGTAGTGGAAAAATGACTAGGCTTTACCATTCTACTACACTGGATATTATCTCTGAATAGTTTGAATCTCCATTCTTGTTGGATGGATGTGAATGTGTAAATGGAGATTGAAATGAGCTTGATTATGTAAAGTTGTCTGTCTCATTAAGCTAGACTTGACTCCCTCAAAAGTATGGGCTTTCCATCTGAACATAATTCTGTGCTCAAAGCAGATGCTGATGTGCCCAAGCAAGTGAGGGATGCTGGCAGGAAAAGAGCGGTCGGTCTGTTCGTCTGTGTCAGCCTAAGCTTTCCTTAGGGCTGCTCTTGGTTTTCACATACTTATTTCTCGCTATTGACCATGACTTGCTGAACTAATAGGATTCTGTTCTGCTAATGTTCCTGTCTCAATATTTTGTTTTCTAGTTGGATGAAGCCGTGGCTGCTGCTCATCTGGATAAACTGTGTGTGAAGCTGACGAAGCTGAGTGACAAGCAGGCCAAATACCTAGGCTTATCAAGAGATGGGCCATTCAAGCCAGACCACTACAGATACTGAGCAGGTGGCACTACCCAAAGACCAAAGTGCAGGGATACAACCTTCCAAAGCTCTTGTGTGTGCTGGGCGTCCGAGAACAGGCCCTTTGCTGTACCCCTCTCAGTGCTGCAGAACCCCTCCCCTTACAGAGGGAGCTTCAGGGCCTTATTTGTTAGTGAAAGAGGATCACTGACTCTTGGGATTGGCTACTTAGCTAATGCCATGGTGGAAAGGATCCTACACACCTTGTACTGGCTCCGAATGTCCCAATCGGGGAGCAGGGCAGAAGACTGCTAAATGACAAGACTAAGCATTTTCAAATATGTGACTGACAGCCTTTTTGAACAGACTAACCAATAAAATGGGAAAAGGTTTCTACAGGGAGATGCTTAATGCCATGCCCTGCTCAAATTAGATGAATCCTATTAGGAGGCTAGCAGTGTCAGGCTTCTCTCCCCAGAGGTTCCCTAGCTGAAGTGCATGTTGCAAAACTGGAGGAAGTATGGAGGAGTATAGGTAGCTCGGTCTCCTTTCTGTAGAATCAACTTAATCTCCTTGGAGACTTGGAGCTGGAGTCTTTTTCTGGGTGAATTTACTCCATTGGTTTTGGTTAGAACAAAGAATATTCTGTGCTTCTTCCACACCAAGGAGGGGTGAGGCAAGAGTGACTCTTTTAGCAGCCTTCTAGTGTGTTGTGAACAGCTGGGAAGCCACTGAGGGATGTTGGTTAGGTTTAGGGACCTTGTTTGATCCTCTGAAAACACCAGCAGCACACTTCTACCCCCAACTTGATTTTTCAGTCGTCATGTCTGCTGTATCTTGTTTGTCACTTAAAGTGCTTTTATTAAAGATCTGACTGTGGCCTGACTTGTTTTGTATTGTGAGATGCTTTGGGTTTTGCCATGGATTTTGTGTGATCTTTAAGCTACTGAAAATATCTAATGTATCTGCATGGGGTTTTCTCAAGGTGAGAGCCAGTGCTGTGGCTAGCCTGCATCACATAGCTGAGCTGGGAAAATCTGCTCCTCAGGTTATTTCAATATTTGAAGGGCTGAAACTTACAGAAAAACACTCTTGCCCTCTGCCTACACAGATTTTTATCTCCCTTTGTCATGGAAGTCCTCTCTTGCCACTGTCCTTTTCAGTGGACCCCAGACCGGGTCTGAAACAAAGCATCACTGCAAGAAGGAAGAGAAGTCCCTAATGAGGTTCTAGCACAGCATTTTTGTTAATCACACTCATGAAAATCTGATTTGCTGCCGAAAATACAGAGCAAGCTGACAGAGTGGCAATTTGAATTGAAACATGGCTTGAGTTGATAAAATGTATTTGGGATATATTCTGCTAGATGTGTTTCATTGGTTGGAGAGGAGTAGATCAAACACAGACAATAATAAAAACACTGGCAGAATTTCTGTTCCTCCAGCTCCCTGCAGTGCAGTTGTGGTTTAGTGCTGCCTGGAGAAGAGAAGCAATGCCCAGTACCTGTCAACAGCGTGGCTCTGAACTGGCAGCACTAATGCAAGATGGCATTTGAGATTTTTGTTCAGCTGTTGTTGTGCACCATGTAGCTGTTGTTTAGGTACAGCTTAGCAGCCTTTTGCTGGATGGGGTCATCTTACCCCTTGCTATGGTATGCGCTGTGCTTTGGTGAAATTCATGTGTTGCTTCAGTTTGAACTCTTCCCCAAGGGCAGTTTTGAATACCCTTTACAGTAAAGTGTGCAGGTTTCGCTTCTGTTTCTGAAGCCTTTCAGAATCGGTGGAAGACTTTGAAACATGACATCAGGTGTAGCAGCAGCAGAATTCCTTTAAAAAGATGTTAAATTGTTGTTTCATGTCCTGGCTCCCTGCTGATGTCTCAACAGGTGTCTGACCTGTATTGAAGGAAAAGTGTGCCAAGGTGGCCAGCAACATCCTGGCTTGTATCTGAAAGTGTGGCCAGCAAGGCCAGGGCAGTGACCGTCCCCCTGTGCTCGCACTGGTGCAGCCGCATCTGGAACCCTGTGTGCGGGATTGGGCCCCTCGCTGCAGGGGGGATGCTGAGGGGCTGGAGCATGTTCAGAGCTGGGCAGGGGGCTGGGGAAGGGTCTGAGGCACAAGGCTGATGGGGGGCAGCTGGGGGGGCTCAGGGGGGACCTTGTTGCTCCCCACAGGTGCCTGGCAAGGGCTGTGGGCAGGGGGGTCGGTCTCTGCTCCCAGGTAACAGGCGACAGGACAAGAGGAAACAGCCTCAAGCTGCACCAGGGAGGTTCAGATCGGGCACAAGGAAAAAGTTCTTCTCTAAAAGGGTGGCCAAGCACTGGCACAGGCTGCCTGGGGAGACAGTTGAGTCCTGTCCCTGGGGGTGTTGAGAAGACCATAGATGTAGCTTGGGGACACAGTTTAGTGGTGGGCTTGGCCGTTAAGTTTATGGTTGGACTTGATGATCTTAAGTGTCTTCCAACCTGAATGATTCTGTTAAAACACTTGGCCTTATTGCTTGCTTGCTTTTCATTGGCAAGAGATCACAACTGTTACTGAGAGTTTCACTAAATCATTTACTACTAATTCTTAAGCTGTTTTCTCTTGTCTTTTTATTTTAATCTACACACAATTAATTCAGTATTCAGTCTAGCCTGAGGTCAATCATCTTGTTTCCCTGGATATGGGTGGTCAGTCCCGCTGTGATTACCTCACCGGGGTTTTAGCTGGAGCTGGTGAACGAAGAACGATCCCACCGAGGAGAGCCCAGCACCTGCCGGTATTGAGGCTTGCGAGTGCCCCCTCCCAGCACCGACACCCCAAGCACCAGCTCACGGGTGGCACACATCTGGCGTGGTGAGTCATATGGCAGTGACAGAGTCCAGCTTTCCCCCCGTGGGGCGGCGCAGCAGATGTGCCAGGGAGGGGTGAGGCGGGAGCCGCGGGGTCCCGGGCGCCGTGCTGCGAGCGGAGACCTTCGCGGGGAGGGGGCGAGAGTGCCAGGCGGGCACGAAGGCAGATTTCATACTGGGCTTTGTGAAGCTCAGCAGGTCCTGTGTGGGTGAGCGGGTGGTGCACTTACCTTCGCTCTTGCACCCAGCCCCCCTGGCTGGCGCGGCGCGGGGGCTGTCCGGGCACGGCTCCGATGAAGCCCTTCGCTTCATCAGCCACTTTCTTAATCCTGTTGGCGGGCTCATTTGAAAGGCAGAAATAAAAGTGAGATTTCCAGCTGTGCATAAATGAGATCCAGTCTGGGAGAGTGCACACGGTGTGTCAGAGGAATGCGGAGAGGTAGCGTGTGCTCTCTTTCATAAGCTAGGAACTGACGCTGATTACAGCTTCCCCCTGCCCCACTGTCCCCCAAATACTGGCCGAGAACTGGGAAATGCCAGAGTCTGCTCTAGTTAGTATCTTTTCCTCACATGTAGCTATCTCTAACTATTAATTTAACAGGGGGTTTGAAGTAGATCAGGACACACCCCCCCCCCCACCCCCCGTAATTAAGTAATGCTAAACCAGACCTGACTGATGCTTTTCCACACCGGGAGAAGTTCTCGTTTAATGCAATGTCCAATTTCACTTTAACGCCTTCAGTGGTTTCCTCCAGCCCCTGCCTTTGGTGCGGTTGGGCTGCCCCAGGCTGGGAACAGGCGCCATTGCCTCGGGCAGCCTGCCCCTGCAGGTGGTTGACCCTGGTGGTAAAATGAAATTAATGATGAAGGATTGTACTCCTGGTCTTTAGACAGGTCTCTGACTTGGCCAAGAAAAGTAATCACCTATTTCCTCAAATGTCTTTCAGATTACTTTTCTTTTGAAGTTTTTGGTACTGTCACCAGTGAGAGCCCGATTCTCTTTCAATCACGGCCGCTCCTGCTGCTGTTTTCCCTCCGCTGGCGAGTCAGCAGCACTAAGAGAGTACAGGCTGTACCGATTTTGCCATTTATCTGAGCTAGATGCACAAGTCTCCGTGACGTTTAAACAGCAACTGATCTGCCACACAGTCTTGCTGGGTCCTGCTCGTTATTTTTGCCTGGTGGGATGCTCTGTGTGATGGGGACTGGGAGGCGTACGGAGCCCCGGGGACCGTGGCACCAAGGGCGGGTGCATGAGTGTTCTGCTGTGACTGTGATTCATGACTGAGCTTGTTCCCGTGACAGTGCTTCTTGATATGAAGCTTCTTAGAAGCTAATTGTGGTTTTTAGCCTCTGGGGCTTTTTCATTAAGATAAATCAAATGCAAATGTACACTGCAAAGCCTCAGTAGTTTTTGTAGTAACGTTGCTTGCCACTGTACAACTTCACACAACTGTAAGAAGTATCAATTACAATTAAGTATTTTTTTCCTTTTTTAAAATCACTAACCCTTCACGAGTGCTTGTAGTTTGCACGCCAGCTTAGCAAAAGCAAAAACGAAAAAAGACTGAGAGAAGAAAAAACCAAACCTCCTGTGGACAAATACTTCTAGAATTTAATAGGATGGAAAAAGAAAGGGTGTAAGGTTTTGCAGCATCCTTTCGACTGGATGGGGACTGACATCCCTCCTGCTTGTCCAATTCCCTGAAATTCCATCGTAGAGGGATTAAACTCTTTAGAACATTTAGAAAGTCTATAGCAAAGCTTTTACTTTTTGTTCCATCTGTAGAGTCCGGGGACGCTTTTCAGCAGACATGTTACTCCTCTGCTTTTGGTTTCATCAGCTGAGAAATCATTTCCCAAAGGGAACATTAACTGAGCCACATCCATAGGCATGTGTTCCTTTTCCCTGATGGAACAGCAGCATTTTAGAAGTAAACTGCACAGCATCTCAGTTGACTATTGCAGATGTTGGAAGCACCTTAAATGCTCAGTAATCAGGCTGACGCCAGGGTTTTGTCTTGAGCTGGTGCTTATTGCAGGTTTCTGCTTTGCATGATTCACTTGATTTCCACTCAGAACACACACCCGGTGGTCCTGTTTTTCCTCCCCTTTGAAACTTGCTTCCTATGTGTATTTTATGAATAATGGGATACAAACTCCTTTTGGCCCTTTTTGGCAGTCAATGCCTTTGCCTGTGGTGTTGTCTGACCTGCTGCTGAGATGCCCTTTTGTAGATACAGAACGACATCTCTGACCGAGCCTTTGCACTCAGAAGAAAGCAGTAGTGATGGAGGGATGCTGAGCAGTCTGGAGAGGATAAAGGGAAGCAGACTGTCTGGTATGCTGACATAGTGCTCTGAATATTTGGCTCCTAAATGGAGAAATTATTACAAACTGAATCACAGGACCCCAGGCTGCTGAATTACTTTAAATGCATCTGCTACAGTTTCCATTCTAGAAGACTTAAAGAATTGCTGTCTTTCACCAATAAGTTGAAACATCATTAGCCTTTAATGAATTGATTTTTTTTCCTTCCAAAATGTCACAGTTGTTTGTTATGGAACACAAGGAAGAGTGAGAATGTATATTCTCATAGTTGATTGCTGGCTATTACTGTTATAAATTACCTAATAATGTTGTTTACCAATTTGAGGCAGCTATGTGGAGTGAAGGGGAGCCCATATGAGATCATGAAAGATATTTAGCTTAAGAACCTGCCAAAACCAGCAAGGATGCCACAAGAACACTGTTATTAGCTAAATCCACCTGATCGTAGAGAGTGAGCGATGAAGGTGTTTATTAAAGTCTATTAAAGTCAATAGAAGATTTCCACTGATTTCCACAGGGGCCTGAACTGGATCACGAGGAAGGCTGTGTTTTTGTTTTTCCCTGCCTTTATGTGTATTAAAGGAATGCCACATGTGAATTGTGTTATGACACCACTGCAGCCATTTCAGGAGTCCCGTATTTCAGATGATGATTTAGTCTCTAAGGATTTCCTGGATAGACGTTAAGTGTGTATATACCATGCAACAATTGTAATATTTTTTTCATTTCACTGAAAAATCTTGCAGAAATGATTAAAGCTTCCTTTTTCTTCTGGGAGGGGATTTAGCCATCTGCTGGCCATCTGCATATCATCTGAAAAGTTTCCCAGTGAAATCTTTGTTTTACCTCAGAAAGCAATCTGCGTGCATCACAAATCTCACAAGGGCACTCAGAGTGATGGATTGCTCCTTCAGGCTGCTGGGTGTGTCTCTGCTCTGGTGCTGCTGCTCCAGATGGGGACGGTCTTCTGTGGGTCCCATGTCACATGTGCCAGCCTTGCACGGGTGCTCCTGATGTCCCTCATGGCACTGGGCACTCACGCTGATGAATGGGGCCTTTTGGGAAGGTCAGTTCCCAGGGGGCAAACTTCCATATCCCTCTCCTTAGCTCCTTCAAATATAATTGTGCCAGAAGCAGAAAATACCCGCCTTGATTCTGGAGGACCAGAAAAACCTGAACTAACCCGGTGTGCCAGATTGACATTTGGGTGTCTTGGCCCCTGGATCAGGGTGATTTGCTGGGGAAGGGGAAGAAAACCCCACCAAATCCTCTCGAGGTATAAAACTTCCCTTGCTGTTGCTGTATGGAAATCGCCAAGCAGGGTCCTGCTGCCAGCAGGGTCCTCAAGCTGCTGCTGGGTCTGAAGGAACTGAGAGCATCGTTACAGCTTGTTGGGTCGGCCCCCAGCAGAGCATCTCAGCATCTCTTGTCTGGAGCTTGCTGGGGCGGGCGTTGTCTTTTTTTTGTTGTGTTCAGGAATGACATTAAACATGTTACGAGTGTTGGGATGTCACAACGGGTCCTGTAGCTGGCTGAGTGACTGACTTGGATGAGGAGCCACAGGATTTTGCTTCCTTTTTACAGCCTGAAGGAGCTACCAAGAGTGAGGCAGGTCTGCTGTGTGTGTTCCCGTGCTTTGCGCCATACTGGCACTGATGGACTGGAGCTGATGATGCCATTGAAAAATACTTAGTGGAGTCTGGATACTGGCAAAAGGAGAGGTGAAATGGCTCCAAGTGGAGTTTGTGTGACCAGAGATGGAAGCAGTGCTGGCGGAGGGCCAAGGCGGAGCGCTGCCTGTGTGTGGGCACACCTGTGATGCCCCCAGCTGCATTACTATGACTTGCTAACTGTAGCCTTCAGCAGCCTGGGGGATGGCACTCGTTGCCTTTGGTGGGCTGCCCATCAAAAGCAAGATGGGACTTTGTCTCATCCCCACAGTTGGAAAAGCATGCAGTGGTTTGCATCTGACATGGGAAGAAATTATTTCTTTTCAACTGTTAAATGTACTACAATAGATCTAAGGTTATGGTTCTGTTTGGAAATGAGCAGCTGTTTGCTGGGCATTTTCATTTCTGGAAGTGAGGTGTCTGGCCGAGCTGTTTCAGGTATTGCAGCAGCAGCTGGGATTTGCAGTGCAGTGAGCACAGTGGGCCATCCCACGTGTTTCCTTCTGCACGTCAGATTGCTGTGTGGGGCAGGCTGTCCAGAAGGGCAACAGTTCAGAGCTCAGAAGTAGACAGAAAAAAATGTGAAGTGCTCATTTTTTTCCCCAGCCCTTATTCTGCAACTCAGATTCATGTCTTTCTGAGTTAAATAGGATGCTGGATGTGAACAAATGCTGAATTGGTCTATTTATGTGTTTATAGAGTCACTTCTGGCTATAGAATGGTCTAATTCAACTTGAAATGCCTTGGAAAATGTTTTGATTTAATGTTTTTTTGCATTGGTCTTGGATGTCATCTATATGTCTACACCTATACAGTGAGTGACCTCAAGACTGCAGCATCTCATGAACAGTTTCCCCCACAACACTCCGAGAAGCGTTTGCTGTAGACTAAGATGATGTGACTTTTGCAGTGTAAAATAGAGCTCCCACAGAGTCAGCTTTGGGCATAGCATGTACAAGCTTTTTCTTGGCTCCTCAGTTTGATTATACAACTCTCCATCTGGTTCTCCCATAATTCATTTCATCATGAAGTTAGCACTATCTCTGCATCTCAAAGGACTTCACTGGATCTTTCATCACCCTCAGCCAAAGCAGCATCACAGGTACTATTGGCTCATCTATAAAACTTGGAAAAAGTTGTTTTCTACCTTTCATCAGATCTTTCTTTCTGTGAGAATATCCTGAAGACTGGTATGGGGAGTTGGTTTTTTTCCTTCTGGAGTCTCATAGAAAGTTGCAGTAATTAGCTTGGGAAACTGTGAGGTGTTTAGAGCTGGTTTGATATAGTCATCGAGATGTTAATTGGACCATTTGCTTTATCCATCAGATAAACTTGGATTTTTTTTTTTTTTTGTTATGGTCTAAGTGTGAAAGTAAGCAATCAAGCCAGGACTTTGGATGGGAAAATACAGTATCTGTTTTAAATTCACACAAGGTAAGCAGTATTTGGAGAAGCTAATAGTGATTTATTTGTGCTTAATCCTACTAAGAAGTAATTAGGGTAAAATTTCCCCTAGTCTCTAGGAGCAAAATGACTGTCGTGGAGCTTTACCGGTCTGTCTTTAAGCTTGAATTCCAGTAAGTTTTCAGTGGAGACACTTAGGTATGTGACAACTAAAAATTAAGCACTCCGTCTTTGTCATGTGTATGTTTTATCGTCTGTGCACTGGTGACACTTCAGGTACGTCCCTTAGGGAACTCTTATGCTTACAAACAGCTCCTCGACAGCAATATCTGTTCAAACAAAATACAGGAAGCGAGTATTAGGTGTACATGTTTTACTGATTTCTGTATCTTAAAAAAACCTCAAGCAACATGATCATTACCCAGAAAAGTAAAGTCGTTAAGGCTAATAACCATTTCAGAGTATGTGATTATATATATTTTTGGTGTGATAGATAAATGGCAAAGAAAGCATAACTCCTTTCTAATAAATTCCAGTTACGTAGAAGGCTTATCAATAAACCAAATTACTCAAAATGCACTACATATAAATGCTATACCAAAAAGTATGTGCATATGTGTTGAAAAGCAAATACCCTCACTGTCGTGTGAAAGGATCTTTCCCTTTCCCTCATTGCGGCCATGCAGCACCCGGTGCTCGGTGGCTCTGCCTTCCCCGCCCCCCGCCCCCAGCTCCTCGCTGTGGGCTCGGCCCTTCCCCTCCCAGCCGACAGCCCCGAGCTGTGGCCACGTCTTCATTAATGCCCTGGGTGACGAGGGGGAGCATGCCCTCAGCACCTGCAGGTGACACACAACCGCGAGGAGCGGCCGACGCGCCAGAGGGACGTGCCGCCGGCCGGGGCTGTGAGGGTCTGGAGAAAGTCCGGCAGGACCCTCCGGCAGCTCGAGGAGGAGACGCAGCCCTGCACCTGGGCAGGAGTGACCCCGGTCCCCTGGCCGGGAGGCAGCTTGGCGGGGAGGGACCTGGGGCTCCTGGCGACACCAGCTGAACGCGACCGCAGGCGGTGTCTGGCTGCGACAGGAAGACTCTTGCCAGCGGGTCAGGGAGATGATCCTTCCCCGCCGCTCACCACTGGTGAGGCTGCACCTGGAGTGCTGTGTCCAGTTTGGGGCTCCCCAGCAGAAGAGACGTGGACACGCTGGAGAGAGTCAAACATTGGGAAACTTTTTTTTAATAGTGAGGGTGACGAGCACTGTCACAGGCTGCCTGGGGAGGCTGGGGGGCTCCTCCTCGGAGGTATTCCAAAGCTGTCTGGACATGGCCCTGGGCAAGCAGCCCTGGGTGGCCCTGCTTGAGCAGGGGTTGGACCAGATGACTTTCAGAGTTCCTGCCAGCCTCAACCATTCTGGGATTCTGCAAAGCTGGAGTGGGAGCTGCTGTCTAGAGAACAGCTGTCTCTTTGATTTCTGGCTCTCCTTCCTTCCCTTTCTTCTCCTTCTGCTCCCCTCCACCCTGGTAAATATAAATTTCTCATCAGTTGGTAAGAAAATGGTATTTTTTCCATATGAGTTGTTGTTGTGTGATTATTGATACGATTTTAGTGTGAACCAACACAACTTCTCATAGTTACAAGAGTTTGGAAACAACTTGATGGGAACCTAAATCTTCACCTAGTAAAAGAAGCGGCCCAATTCTGTTTCCTAAGCCCATTGTAATGTATCATTTTCCCTTCTCATCCTCTTTTTATCATAATGGAATGGCTCACAGGTTCCTGAGCCAGGATATCTGATTAAAAGACATATACGTTTAAAAGAATGCAAGCTTGCATCATATCTGACAACTGATGTATTTTATAAAGATGAGTAACACAATGACATCCTGTCCTTATTTGGGCCCTTTTGTAGATTAATCTGTCATCTGTATACATCTCTAAGATGAACAAACATTTCTGTCAAAGTTTGAGCTATGTTTTGAGCTCTGAGGTTTGGGCTGATTATTATTAGAAGAAAAAAACCTTCATCTGGCTTGAGCCTTTTCGGAGTGTCATCTGTGTCATCTTTGCCTGCCTGCCTAGAAGATTTTTATAGCCTTCATCCATGTTTAGAAATAAATCAGTAAAGAATTTTCTCTCAATTAGACATGCAGAGAGCATTAGAAAATTCAGGATTGGGATTAGAAAATTAATGGTTAGAAAATATCTGATTGTGAAAGCTGAAGATCTTTGGTGTGGACATGGGTGCAGCCATCTGGTTGGCAGGTGGAGTGAACATGGAGGATGCAGTTTTAGCCCTGGGGGTGCACGCGGCTCCTGTGGACACTGGCAATAGCAGTGGGATGAAGGGAAAATACTAAAACCAAGAAAGGCCCACAGAAGAAAAAAGTGTAGAAGATGGGGGCAAGGAACATTGTGGATACAGAGCAGAGGAGGTAAGAAGTAAAAGCTGGAGTTTGGCAGATGAAGAGTCTTCGATGTTGGGGACAGCTTCTGGGTCTGCTCCCCCCGGCTCCCCCGTGAGCACGCACCCCGCTGCTGGCAGTGTAACCACAGGTTCCTTCCTGTGCCATCTCGGGTATCTCAAGGGTAAGGCAGAGCTTCAAGAACAAGAGAAAGATGTCTTCTAGACACCTGTTTGCTTCACCTGTACCTCTAGAGCTGTTTATGAGCCTTGGAGGATTGGTATGGCGTTCGGTAAGTTTTTTGCTCCCTCTGGGCGCGGGTTGCATGCAGCACATGGAGGCTGCCAGCTGGATTCATGCTTGGGGTAGGTGCTGGGAGTTGCCCGTAGTAAGAATGGGCGGGGAAAGACAGACTGATTGTAATGGCCTTCTTCAAGAGTACATGTGGGATACACATTCATTTTTTGCTGATCTTTCCTTTCTTCCTCAAAGTCCTGAATCCGTGTTCCTGTGGGAAGCCAGTTAACCCTGAAGCCTGCGTTTTCAGTGTGATGTTTTGGCGGTGCTGGGAGCTGGTGCTGGGAGCTGGTGCTGTGTGGTCCCTGTGGCAAACCCAGGCTCGTGTCCTTCACTTCACTGCTCTAGTGAGGCTGTTTGCGTGCCATTGGCACAGGTTTTTTAGTGCTGGTTAGGCAATGCTGCAGTCTGTGGTTAATGCAATCCTTAAAAAACCCACAAAAACAAACACCCAAAATCCCAATCAAACAAGAAACCCCCAAACCAACAGGAACCAAGAATTCTTCTTAAAATGTAGGTCAGTTTTGCTGAAAATTCCTCTTCAATGTCCATCTCCTTGGTTGTCTGCTCCCTCAAAAAACTTCCTATCTATGGTAGCATTAACCCCATGAAAAAAAATTGCCATTGTTTGTTTGGTTTTAAGAGGGGCAAATCCAAGCCTCCAGCTTCAAAGCTCTCTACTTTCATTGCTATACACATGGGGCAGTTTGCAATATATGCTTGAGAAACTAAGAAAGACAGAAGCCTTATTGCGTTCCCAGTTTGGCTTAGCACTTTGGGTTTAACATTAGACATTGGCAGATGGTCTGAAAAATACGGCATTTGCACAAAGCACAGTAGTTACAACATGAATTCAAGTGCGGTTTGCAGGTTTTGAAGTTTGGCACACAGTCAGCAGCTGGTGTGGGCCTTGGTTTTGGAGATATCTTCAGCTCAGCATTTTTCTAGAAGAAAACACATGGAAATTCACATAAAGGTGACATGGGTGTGGGTCAGGATAAAGCATAGGTGCAATGAAAGCAAACTGTGAGAGGAGCTGGCTGGAGATGAGCAGGCGGTTGCCAGCAGTGAGACCTGTGTTAGCAGCAGTGCAGAGGTGTGGTGGGACTGGATCACGGGAAACACTGGCTGGGGACCAACCTCCTGAACAACATGGTAAACCTCCTGAGCCCCCCATTCTGAGCAGCTGGAAACGTGACTGGCTAGAGCATTGGGAAATGCTCTGTAGGGAGCATGTGGCAGCTGAAGGAAGGGATGGAAGAATCTGCAAAGGTAATGACGTTACAAGTAACATAAAGTAAGGAATTACTCTTGGATCCCCAGACTTTTCAAAGGAAAGAGTGAAGCCTCCCTACCAATCTGTTGGAGCTACTGTTGGAGCTCGGTAACTCTGTGCCACCAGATTTGTGCACGGGAATTAACTACAGACACGGGTAAGTGAGCTGAAGAAGATCTCTCAGCCTACCCAGGGAGTGCCACTCATCTGTCCGTGCTTTGGAAAGGTGGAAAACTTGGGGTTGGTCAGCGTGTGCCTGGGACCAGGGGAGATCGCTGCAGCCCTCCAGCCACAGGCACCCTACACTTCAGCTCGGGAGTTCCTCAGGAGTTTCAGTTTTAAGGTAAAGTGTTAAGTGGTCTCTAAGTGCTTTAGGAGCCTTTAAGCCAAAATACTTTGGCAAAGTTTGGTCACAAGAATATCCTGCTTTGAGCTGAAGGAACTAAATGGAACTAAATGACATCCTTTTGAGCCTGGGTCATCCCAGGAGTTCAGGAAGTGTTTCTAGGAGGGTTATTGGCACAGGGAGTCAATTAGAAAGGAAAAGGACCTTGAAACGTTTCTGCTTGCAGCAGTGACTGGTTTGGCTATAAATGGCTATCACAACACATTAAAAATAAAGTAAAAATGCTATTTTCTACTCTTCTAGGCAATCTCTGAAGTACTGGACCCTGTAATACTTTACATTCGAGACCTATGGGTAACGTCACATTGAGGAAATCCATCAATCTGAATTTACTGATCTGGTAAAATCATTAGCTAACATTTTCAACCAAGTACCAGCTTCTTTGTATGCCTCTGCTTTAATGTTTCAGCACCTGCAGTTAAAACCCAGCAGACAGAAAGCCTGTGCCCCTGGGCTGCAGAGCCTGAGGGTGAACCCACACAGTGCGGCTGGGAATGGTCCCTCTTTATGGCAGATGCCTCGATAAATTTACAAATAATTAAATCAGCTCAAGGTTAAAGTAACTTTTGTGTAAAAGAGGTCTGTAAAAACCAAAAGCGAAATCATACCCAAGACGACCCTTCAAACCCAAACAACCACCTCTGAGTAATCTAAGATCACACAGTTTTCTTTCCACCATTAATGTTTTGCATCTGTTTTTACAGTATTTAGAGCTTCAAATTGTATGTCAATTATTTAAATTGGGGTATGGCAGTAAAAGCCTTGCAAATGAGCACACTGAGGAAAACTGCAGAAGTAAGAAACCGCTCTAATTCAGCAGAGTTCTCTGAACAGCCACCTACCTTGGAGGATTTCTTGTTCTCTGCCTCTTTCCTGCTGACTTTCTGGGATCTTTTAGTTAAGTCTTCAAAGAGAAGAGCACAACATAATATTAAATCAATTTTACATCATGTGTTATTTAATTGAGATGCTTAATAGTATTTTTGTGGGAGAGAAGGCAGACAACCTGCACAGCCACCTTGTCACCACGCACGTCGCCTCTAGGAGGTGACCCCCCTGCACCAGCGGGTCCAGACGCACGTGGGCAGGGGGCTCGGCGAGGCAGAGGGGTGCTGGTGGCAGGGCTCTGGAAGGGCTTTTTCACACATTGTTTGGTCAGGTGTGAGCAAGAAAATAATTTCAGAGAAATAAAATTAAAGGTCTCTGTATAAAAGGTAGGGTTACTTATGCACATTAGTCACATGAATAAAAATGGGAAAAACCTTTAGAATCCTGTATTTTTTTTCCTCTTAATAGTTGGTGTTACCTGCATAGTTTTGCAGGCATTAATGAGCGTACGCTGGTTTTCGCAAGCAAAAACCTCTTTGCTGATTTGGCATAAACTCTTCATCTGTATGATCCCACCTTTCCTTCTTCATTTTGGTCCTTTTTCACCCACCGCCTTGTTTTACAGAACATGACTTGCAAAGGCGTTTCATTAGTGTGCCTGTAGCTTTGGAAGGTTTGTGAATATTTGTAGAGTTGAATCTTGGATCTGGTAAATTTAGCGTGTGTGTGTTCAGATTATGCCCGATGTAACTTCTTTTTTTCTTTAGATCAAATCGCTAATATTTGTGAACTTCCTCCTATTATCCCTTGAAGTCTAATAGCATTTACTGCAGTTGTTATTGTCATTATTATCATTCCAACTCTAACGCTGTTTATTACTACGTATAAACTCCGTGACTAAGACTTCTCTTGGGATCAACCCTGCAAGACTGTTCAAGTGTGAGACACTTCCCAGCTCCCTAATCTGGTATGGTATGTTTAATATCTTTATTCTGTGAGTGTGAGGTCTGTAATAAGTGCTACCTGTATGTAACAAAAGACTGGGATGAAAAATTTACATATGCCCACCAATGAATGATAGACCCTTGTCTATTCTAGTGTTTGCTCTCCATATCTTTTTGAATATTTAATGATTGCCAGGATTTACAGAATGAAGAATACATATTTTAGGCTATTTTGGGGAGTTTCATTTATTATCCTTTTGTCATTTTAGGTAGGGTTATACACTTCTAAGAAACAGTGGGAAGGAAAACTATACTTCAAGAACATAAAGTTATTGCCATTTAATAAGAGCATGTCTTTACGGGGCCTTGCTCTAACTAGGATTAGTGGTTTGGATCCAGTTCCAGCTGGCAGATTATGCCAGCTTTGTTATGCTGCCCTTTGAAACTTTCTGATTCTAACCAAGATGCTTGTAAGCCATTTAATTCTACATGAATTTAATTTTCTGCAGTACAATTGTACAGGATTGTCTGGATTGCTCCATCTAGAAAACTGTTTCAACAACATTCAGTGAAAGGTTATATGAAGTGACCGAGCAGAGATTTAAATATTGGCATGATGTAAACATGCTTTGATTGTTCCGGGGAATTTGGTGAAGAAAACGATGCTCAGTGGGCAGATGAGAGGGAGATGCAGAGATGCCTTTTTTGACAAGTGAATGCTGTAGTTGTCTCTTCTGGGTTGGGTAAAACCCTTGCTTTTCCCAGCTGGCCTCTAATCTCATATTCCTCTACCTACTGCATTTCCAACAGCTGCCCAGCGGGCCAGCTCCTTATACAGCTCGGCTGTGACGATACAGGACAACATAACAGGCTTGTGAAGATACTGATAGCACGCACCGCTGAGCCCTGTTGATACAACTGCAATTTGAAGAGCTATAAAAAGCGTGTATTAATTAATGATTGAGTATTTTACCAGCCGATGCTAACAAATTCTCTGCTTACCTTTTAATTCCATCTTGGTTTTTATTGAATTTGAGTTGGTACCACGAGCACTCTGATAGATTGATTGATTGATTGATTGATTGATTGATAGGTGTGTAAACAGCTGATTGCAAATGAATTTCATTACTCAAGCATGGCTATGGCAACATTTAAAACTGGAGCCATAACATGACTGCCTGCATCTCTGCTGTGTGTGGGCAACCAGAAGGAACTGGACTTGGTATAAAGAAATGTCACTGGGATAGGAAGGTCTATCCAAAATGTTTAAACTGATCTGATGAGAAATCTTTCTGTTGGCTAATATAAAAATAGATTATGTATATCAGCATGACAGATTATAAGCAATAAATTATAAAGAAATTGATATTATCAGGAGGGGAAGGGTGGCTGTGGTTATCTAAACACTCGCGATATTTGCTTTAAATCGTGGATATTTGCTGAGCATGCTGCTCAGATGAATGCGGTTGGCAAAGTGATATGGCATGGCACTGCCCACCTGCCATGTTTAAGGCACAGGCACATTTTTGTGAGAAGATAAGTGAAATCAGCTGAAGGGAATGCATTTTGTATCTCTGATTTTAAGTGGAATAATAAAGTTATTGGAAGTGTGAGACTGAAGGCATCTAGGATCACAAGGACTATGAGATGGAATAGCTTGGGAAGCTGCGGAACAGCATCAGCTTTACTAAGCTTGCAGTTAAGCAACCTTGAGTTAACTCGGGATTCGAAGGTTCAGCTTTCATTGGAAATGCATGTGTGGGGCAACTCCTTCTCCTTAAAGAATTATTGTCCTCAGCAAGCGTGCAGAGAAAATACAGGCAGCCAGGTAAGAACCCAACCTGCTTTAAGCAAAATTCCTAAAAGCCTGTGGAAAGAAGCTAACCACGAGAAGCTTTATTTTTGATCTGTTATATTTTTGATACAGTTATGGATGATGTTCTGCAGCTAATTATCCTTTCTTGGAAGGAAAAAGTTGGCTTAAATTACATTGAAAGAGTTAGGGCAGACACTAGGACAAAAATTTGTGAATGGGTAAGCATTGCCCTGACAAGGGACTGCCCTAACAGGACAGCTGCTCACCGGCCCGTAACAGCAGCGACATCGCTGGTCCTGTCCTGGGTGAAGGGATGAGCCCTGGCTATCCTCTGCAGTGCTCTTTTCTTCCCCTGGTTAAAAATTGTTTGGCATGAAAGTAAATTGAGATTGAATTTATATTTAATTAATACCTTACACTAAATGAACACCTTAGAGAACTGTTGAGTTCTCAGCCACAAGAGCAGATCCTAAAAACCCCAAAAAGTTAGGTTGACTTCTTCTCTTTGCACTAGACTTTCTGGAGTACTGGAAGGCTAATGCCCGTATTAACGGCAGAACACTTCTCTAACATAAAAACACTTACAGTATGAGAGGAGCTGAAGCAAAATCTGTAAGATGAAACAAATTTATGTATTTAGTTAGTTGTTTAGTTTTTTGCTCTAAACTGTGGTTTGCCTTGTTGCCGTTCTTAGCTGCTGTGGCCGTGTTGCCACTGCAGCTCCGCGTACTCTGAGGCACTGGGGTGCAATTGCCACGCTGTGGTCAGCTGGCCAAGCAGCCCACAGCAACCCACGGCTGTGTTTGCTGCAAACCTTGCTGATTTGGCACCGAATGGCAGGTTTTACCAACCGACTATGGAGATGGGTGGGAGATCCGAGAGGTGCATTTTGTTGCTCTTCGAGAGGCTGCATTCCGTCTTCTCCTCAATCACCATGTGGGAAGCGGCAGCTCTCAGCAAACTGTAGCAGAGCAATAGGCTTAGGAAGAGGTTCTTGCTTTCCATCCTGTGGAGGAAAAATTCCATTGTTATGAAAACCAAATTGGTCAAAACCTGCACACAGGAGAGACGCAAGGATACAAATCTCAGCAATGGCTTTCTGTCATGCTGTGCAGCTTTAGCAATGTACCTCTGACAATTCCTTTGCTTCCAACCCTTTGTCTCTGATACCAGCACACCTAAGATTGCAGTTGTCCGAGTGGGAACAATGCTGCCTTAAATGTAACTCTCACAGATGGCCTTTTGTTTTCTAACACCCCCCCACCACCCCAGTTCTTTTCTCAAAAGGTTCAGATTTCCCAAAAGCTGTGTGTTCTTGCCACTGAGGCTTAGTGCTGTGTATTGTGTGACCAAGGGGGGAAGAACTGCTGCAGTCACTTTTGCCTGGCTCAATCACATCATCAGATTTTTCCCAGAAAACCTCGTTTAAAAATTTGTGCTACAAAACCTGGAAAAATGACAATAATTTAAAACAAACCCACAAATTATGTTTCCTATTAGTTTTTGCCATTTTGAAACAAGTCATTGAAGAACTGTCTTGTTTTATTATACACTGATGTGGCTGCTCTGGTCCTATGGTAAATCATAGCCATAACTCATGCAAGTTATAGAACACCCAGTGCTGTAAATCATTTATGGGTCTTAGGGTTTAGTATGTACTTAATAACTTCTGAGATGTAATGAATTCTAGGGAATTTAAGCATGTTTATGGAGAAGCCTGAGCTCTGCAGGATGTGGCTGTGGGCCTTGGAGGAAAGCCAACGGCCCTGGCCGAGCCCCGCGTGAGCAGTGCAGCTCTGCAGGGTGCACAGTGCGTGTCCCCGTCCTGGTGCCTTTTTACGTGGTTGAGGTTGATTTTATTTCCATCTGCATTAGTTTTGTGCTGTGTCAGAGGTAGGGGAGCCTCCCCTGGGGCACTGCAGCCTCCAGATTTGTGCCTGGCTTTGGGGCAGTGAAAAGCCACTAGGAGCAGTAAGAAGAGGGAGTGAAACCAAATGTTTTGAGCTGTTAATCTGGTTGTAATTACTTAATTACCAGAGAGTTAAGATATGCAGAGTTGCTGCATTGGAAGAGCTTCAGTCTAACTGCTGCTGCTAAGCCGGGTCTGTGTGACACCTGCTTTTACAGCCTCCACTGACCCCACTCCCTGGAGAGGCTGCACGCTGCACCCCATTCCATGTGCTTCACTGGTTTCTCCAGCCTGTCCCACCGGCCATGCTGGTGGGAAGAGCGTCGACACCGCTCACCTCGCTGGCTGCAGCTGCACTGCCAGGACCCAGCCTCGGCGGGGTCCTGCCAGGGTCTGCGGGGCACCTGGGCTGGACCCCCGGTGATTCAGGGACATCTGCACAAGCTGCAGCTGAGGCGGATGCATCCGAGCTCAGAGCTTTCCAGTAGGGGAGATGAACATATAGGGAAGCAAGTGCTGCTCTTTCACCGCCCTCACTGTAAAAAATTCCTTCCTTCCCTGTATGCCCAGATCCTGTGAAAATCAGCATACTTAAATGCTAAACAAGCTAAGATTTCTTTAAGTAAGGTATTTTATTTGACCAACTGCGCATTTGGAAACGTAGACCAGCTTTTGGGAACACAAGCCATTATTCAGTTCTTTTTGAATTTTAAGCATATGCCTAGAATATGAACATCAGCAGGGATAATCAGCTTGGTAAAATTAGTTACGTAAAAAGAAGTTCTAATTGGGACCTGAATTTTTGGTTATGACCTAAACAGTTATCTACATATATAAGTGTGTGTTAGAACAGTCTTTAGAAAGCATCAAGAAATCTCAGTCAGGTTTGGGCATCTTCTGTGAAAAGAAGTGGGGAAAATGATAAAAGGGTATCTCTTCTGCATTAAAAAAAATAATAAAATCAGGCTAGGTTCCTGACCTAGCAAATGTCAGGTGGTGGTGGATGCCCCGTTCCTGGAAATGTTCAAGGTCAGGTTGGAGGGGGCGCTGAGCAACCCAGTGTGGTTGAAGACGTCCCTGCTCCCTGCAGGTGGGTTGGACTTGGGTGGCCTTTCAGGTCCCCTCCCACCCAAACTGTTCTGTGGTACACGGCATGTCTAGGACAGGTAAATGTAGACATTTGGGCTTTAATTTTTCCCCTGCTCTCAGCTGGAGTGAAGAGAGCAAGCTGTGAGCTGGAAGCTGTTTATATTTGCACATGTGGTGTTCATGCTGTGGGTTTTGCTTTCTTAAGCAACTTTTTAGCCTAGTCGCAGGATACGCTGTGGAACATACCTATGCCTTACAGGTCAGTGCATGCTGCCCATCTGGCGTACTGGCACAGCTGGCACATGACTGTCTGTTGGAGACCATGTCAACATGCCCCCAAAGTACTGTTTAGGTAAACTTCTTCTGTCCCAGAATGTTGTTTCCATTGTAGTTCCTTGGCTTTATCTCAGCAAAACTGCCAATGAATGCAATTGTGCCTGTGCAAATGCAACAAAATAGTAAAATTCTACAGCTTGCATGTGTTCGCTTCAGGGTGACATGCGAGTACACTCTAGTGTTAAAATGCAAACCTAGCTGCATGTGTTGATTTGAATTCTTGTGCACATGGGGGGCAGAGAGTGGGTTGCCAAAAGCACTTAGGTGGGAGGAATTTTACAGCCTTTGAGTGACTGAACCTGGAAAACGTATATATTGGTGAATATACATTTTATCTGAAAAAGGTAACACACCTTGGAGCAGCGTAGACTGCTAGATGTGTGCAACAGGGAACTCTGAACAGCGTTCAGAGAACACAGCAAGCAAATAACAGCATATGTGTAGTAAAACTGATGATTACGGATAAGAAACCTGGAATCTCCGAAAGCAGCAAGATTAGTAGCAGAAGGTTACAACAGCAAAGTAGACATTACTGCATAGAAAATTCTCATGGTGTAGAACCATTAAGAGCAGACACAGATGTTTGAACAGAATTTAGTCTTCAGAACCAAAGGAGAGAGGGGAGCAAACTAATCCAGCGGACTTTGAGAAAACAGATTTCTGTAAGTTCAGAAATTATGGGTAAAGCTCCACAAGAAACAAAGCTGAAATGAAAAACCCCCAGTATTCAGAAAACTAACTTGTGGTTAGAAAGCTACAATGAAACTGAATCAAATGATTAAGAGCAAATATCTGGTGATCTGTTAGAAAAAAATATGCTTAGAGCAATTGACACAAGTTTGGCCTTCTTGTTAGCTGTGAAAGGAGGGGATTACACATTTTTTCAGTTTGATTTTTTTAAAAATTTGAGATTTTTGAAGTTGTAACCATTTGGTGTGATTATTAACCCTCTAACTCTTGCAGCTGGAGGAAATAAAACTGAGTGGAACTTTTTGAACTGCTAAGTCCAATACATAGTTATCCTCCACAATCAGCGCGTGTCCATCTCTTTGTAGGTTCGTGACAAGTTGACCTATTATTGCAATTGTAGAGCCCTTCCACACCTCCCTGCTTAATTGCCATATAGAAATTAATTGTCCTTTTAATTTTCAGCCTGACCAGTCTGGGGAAGACATCAAGTACTTCATCTGTTTATATCTCCCTGCTCCATTGACTGCCTGAGTCACCCTGGCTATTCTCCGCGCCTCCTTGGCTGTGCGGCTGTGCAGTTGTGTGCCTGGGTGGCTGTGCAGCCGTGCGGCTGGGTGTCTGTGCGGCTGGGTGTCTGTGCGGCTGGGTCTGTGCGGCTGGGTGTCTGTCTGTGCGGCTGGGTGTCTGTCTGTGCGGCTGGGTGTCTGTCTGCGGCTGGGTGTCTGTGCGGCTGGGTGTCTGTGCGGCTGGGTGTCTGTGCGGCTGGTGTCGTCTGTGCGGCTGGGTGTCCTCTGTGCGGCTGGGTGTCCGTCTGTGCGGCTGGGTGTCTGTGCGGCTGGGTGTCCGTCTGTGCGGCTGGGTGTCTGTCTGTGCGGCTGGGTGTCGTCTGTGCGGCTGGGTGTCCGTCTGTGCGGCTGGGTGTCCGTCTGTGCGGCTGGGTGTCCGTCTGTGCGGCTGGGTGTCTGTGCGGCTGGGTGTCCGTCGTGCGGCTGGGTGTCTGTCTGCGGCTGGGTGTCCGTGTGCGGCTGGGTGTCCGTCTGTGCGGCTGGGTGTCGTCTCGGCTGGGTGTCCGTCGTGCGGCTGGGTGTCCGTCTGTGCGGCTGGGTGTCTGTCTGTGCGGCTGGGTGTCCGTCTGTGCGGCTGGGTGTCCGTCTGTGCGGCTGGGTGTCTGTCTGTGCGGCTGGGTGTCTGTGCGGCTGGGTGTCTGTCTGTGCGGCTGGGTGTCCGTCTGTGCGGCTGGGTGTCCGTCTGTGCGGCTGGGTGTCTGTGCGGCTGGGTGTCCGTCTGTGCGGCTGGGTGTCCGTCTGTGCGGCTGGGTGTCCGTCTGTGCGGCTGGGTGTCTGTGCGGCTGGGTGTCCGTCTGTGCGGCTGGGTGTCCGTCTGTGCGTGGGTGTCTGTGCGGCTGGGTGTCTGTCTGTGCGGCTGGGTGTCCGTCTGTGCGGCTGGGTGTCTGTCTGTGCGGCTGGGTGTCTGTCTGTGCGGCTGGGTGTCCGTCTGTGCGGCTGGGTGTCCGTCTGTGCGGCTGGGTGTCTGTGCGGCTGGGTGTCTGTCGCGGCTGGTGTCCGTCGTGCGCTGGGTGTCTGTCTGTGCGGCTGGGTGTCCGTCTGTGCGGCTGGGTGTCTGTCTGTGCGGCTGGGTGTCCGTCTGTGCGGCTGGGTGTCTGTGCGGCGGGTGTCTGTGCGGCTGGGTGTCTGTCGTGCGGCTGGGTGTCCGTCGTGCGGCTGGGTGTCGTCCGTGCGGCTGGGTGTCCGTCTGTGCGGCTGGGTGTCGTCTGTGCGGCTGGGTGTCTGTCTGTGCGGCTGGGTGTCCGTCGTGCGGCTGGGTGTCCGTCTGTGCGGCTGGGTGTCGTGCGGCTGGGTGTCTGTCTGTCGCGGTGTCTGGCTGCGGCTGGGTGTCCGTCTGTGCGGCTGGGTGTCCGTCTGTGCGGCTGGGTGTCCGTCTGTGCGGCTGGGTGTCCGTCTGTGCGGCTGGGTGTCCGTCTGTGCGGCTGGGTGTCCGTCTGTGCGGCTGGGTGTCCGTCTGTGCGCTGGGTGTCTGTGCTGGGTGTCGTCTGTGCGGCTGGGTGTCCGTCTGTGCGGCTGGGTGTCTGTGCGGCTGGGTGTCTGTCTGTGCGGCTGGGTGTCCGTCTGTGCGGCTGGGTGTCCGTCTGTGCGGCTGGGTGTCTGTGCGGCTGGGCAGCGCGCAGGCCCAGAGGAGCCCTGGCAGTCTCTCTGCAAGTTCCCAGATCTCAGCCCCCAGTGAGCTTTGGAGTTCGGCATGTAGGGGCTTCCACCTGCAGCAGGGGCTCTTTGTCGTTATCTCCCAGCTATCTCTTGATGCCAACGCTGGGCTCAGCCCTGTCCTGGATCACACTGAGCCTGCTAACCCCCTCCCGCAGATCCCTCGCCGGTGATGTAGTGCCCCAACAGCGTGCGTTCCCAGGGGTGCGGGGCTCAGGGGGTGCCTGGGGCGCTCCCTGAGGGCAGGACCCAATGGCCGTACCCTTCTCCTGGGTGCTATGAGTGCTGTCACCACTGTCACTGCACCATCCACAGAGGTCTCACGCAGACTCAAGCATGGCTCCCGCGTACCT
>NC_051196.1:36368896-36434205 GCF_015220075.1 Falco rusticolus | reverse complement strand
AGTGCTTAGCATCTTTGTACACGCTTAGCATTTGATTTATATGAAATATAAATATTATACAATTAATATAGCCTGTGTAATAATATATATATTACAGAATATAAAATACATATTAATATGTAATAATATATGTAAGTATATAATTAAATGCTTAGCATTTGATTTATAAACCAAAAAGCATCCAAGGCATTAGCTTGGATCCTGGAGCACTCTGGGATTACCGCCAACAGAATTCCCACAGGATGGGAAGGTATGTCCAGCAACCAGAAATGTGGGGGGGAAATGAATCTTCTGTGAGTTACCTGAACGAGCTTGAGAAGCAAAGCTTAAGGGATCAGATGGAGATGAACACAATGAGCAAAAACAGCTGCGTGATGTTCTGAGCAGCTTCTCAGAGCGGCTCTGAGAAGAAACCTAGATCGGTGGGAGGAGGGCAGGCTTGCCGGAGCATCACATGTTTCCAAGGCTTTTGAATGGACAGACGTTTTTCCCTCATTCTCTGCTCGAGTTTCTTCACTTTTGTTGGGTGATAAATATGGGGTGGCACACTTAGTAGTAGAACTGGTTGAATTTGAGGGCTGAAATCTCCATTGTTAAAATTGACATTTACCACATGAAAATCTTTAACAGTAACCAAATTTTCCAACTGAAAGAATTTAAATTATAAAACTTTATGTGCTGATATCTGCAGGGGAATTTTCAGCATCAGCAATTTCCTTTCTTTTGAAAATGCTGTTCTTATTCAATTTCAGAAGCTTAAGTTCAAAATATTCTGATTTTGTTTTTTCCATTTGAAATGAAAATTAGATTTTCTTTGTGGGGAAATTTTCACTAAGCTTTTTTCAGACACTGCTGTTATCTGAATTAGTACCAAATTCTGCTCTTAGCTTCTATTCCATCCTTGGGGCACCAGATTTACATCGTGTTATATTGCAGGCATTTATGGGATGTAATTAATTTTTTCATTTAAAAAAGAAAGAAATCCAAGGGATTTGTTCTGTGCTGCTTTGAAATGAAACTCAGCTGTCACTCTGGAGCATGGTTTAGGTTGTCAGACAAGATGCAGGAAGCCTGGCTTGCATTCACGGTCCCAGCCATTGTAACCTCGTGAAAAATGTGGTGTGGGTGCGTATTGGTGTCTTTCTCTTCTCTGTTTCATCTCAGTCACTGTTTCATTTTCTCCCTGTTTGACTGGTTATATTTTCTATTTTTGTATGTTTACAAAAAAAAAAAAAAAAAAAAAAAGTATTGCCTTTCCTTCTTCCCCTTATTTCTTCTTCTTTCCATAGTTGGCACATCTTGGCTTTTCTTCTCCTGTGCTGTCTCAGACTCTTCTATGACATTTGTTTTTCCACACTTCATTTTCTGACTGTTTCCGTTTCCTCTCTCCGATATGTTTCCAGGCTCTCTTTTCTGTCTTTCCTTTACACCTTATAATTTATTTTTATTATCCATGCTTTTTGCTCTCTGTCACTTCCCCCATTTTGTCATCCTCTCCCATCTCCTCGTAATTTCTCCTGGCTCCCTCACCATACCCTTCATCACTGTTTGTTATCCCACACGTACCACAGCGTGACACCCAGACTCTTCCATGCCTGCCTACCCGCACCTGCGTCCCCCTCATGTGCTTATCTCCCTGTAGACGCTGTTAGTTGTGTTAGGACTGGGATGAGACAAGGAGTTTTTCTCCTGTTCCTGTAGGGATCTGGATACGCATGTGGTTTGTTTGCCATTCAGGCAAGGATCTGTGTGCATACCTCATCTGCAAAGGCCATTGAATAGTCTGTGGATAGTTACAGATCATACTTTTTAACTGCCTCACACTACTTTGTAATAGCATTTGATGTCTTTCATGGGTAAATGAGACCAGACTCCTCTTGGCAATGGCTCTTTGATTTGCAGTTATGTTTGCGTGACAGAAAGCAGCTTGATCCATCCTTGGTTTTCCACATTTATATGGGGCAAGAATGTAACAATTCCAATTTATTGGAATCTATTTTTTTCTCAGTTGCAAATGCTTTCATCAGGAAACCATTGCTATTCTGAACACCTTTGCACCTTGGCTTAAGGTGTATTTTCTAAGGATGAATAAGAAAGTTAGCCTAAATAAAAGTGCTGTTATTTACAAGACTGTCACCAGTTTGAGTAGGAAGAGGTTTCTCTTCTGTGACATGTTAGTATGGACAGGTAATCTAAAGGTAGCTGCGGGAAGGACAGTCTGAAGGGACAGCAAAAGGATGCACATGACCGTGCTGCTCGCTCTTCAGAGGAGGAATAACGCACATCTTTGGGCAGCGGTGCAGTGTGCAGACAGGACACCCTGCCTGAGCAAAATCAGGTTTCTGTGTTGCCGTACTTTAAGACTCAGAAGCTGTAGAGGAATGAAGGCAGGTTAATGAACATTGATAATGTACCTGTGGGCTGGCTTCAGGAGCGGTGGGTTGGCTGATGTAGATAAGGTGCAGCTGTGGCTGCTTCTGTTAAGAAGTTGGGCAGCCGAGAGAGGGAGAGGAGGAAAAACAGAGAGAAGAGAGAGTGAGTATATGTGCGCTTGCGCCCTGGATGAGGAGAAGGCAGCAGAGGGACTGGTCTGAAGAGTATGCTGGTGTAAGATAGTAAAATACCTTGTTGCAGCTGGCTAGTTTGGAGAGTGCTGCGACAAGAAGCTTTCTGAATCAATTTAAGACATGTCTAGTTAGATATTTTCTGATCAGAAGTTTTTATAGTTTTCAGCTACAGTGTGATCTGGGAATGCAACTGTGAAATAACTAGCAACTAACAAAAATGTTTTAATAGAAGGAACATCAAAGTGGAAATTCACAGTTTATATAATTAGTATTTTTAAAATGGAATAGATTATTATAGGCAAATATATCCTTATCTATACATG
This sequence comes from Falco rusticolus, assembly GCF_015220075.1. Lineage (NCBI taxonomy): Eukaryota > Metazoa > Chordata > Aves > Falconiformes > Falconidae > Falco > Falco rusticolus. Next base: position 36,431,315 of record NC_051196.1, on the reverse strand, counting down.
ACAAAATGATAAAAGTAATTAAAAATAGAGTAATGAAGTGCCTGAAACATCATGATAGGATAAGGCTTGAACAAAACAATTGGCCATGAAAGAGTTTCTTTGCAGAAGAGCTATCATCTCTCTCAGTGAGGCTTCTCATTCCCTTACATACGAGGTTGAAACAGGTTAATCTTCTGGTTCTTGTCTTTTTATGGGAATAGATATAACAAAAATCTCAGAAATACCACGTTTTTGCACACCTGGCTTTGCAAAAATTAGTGGGAAGCAGTTTAAAATTATTACATCTCTTGCTGCTGGTTCTGTGGAGTTGGGCTGCTATAAAATTAGATTTTCTTTTTTCTGTAATAATTAATGGAAGAGATGGGTATATTTGGAGAACATTTGGAAAAACCTTAGAATTTGGAGAAGTGACACGTGAATGATGCAAGTGAAATCAATCTGATTAATGCTTTTGAATAAAAGATTGTGAATAGTCGCATTGCATTTTGGTAAAACCATGCTACATCTTTCCAGAAGAATGTCTTTTTTTTTAGGCTTGAGATGTCTAATATTTAATGGTTTATCTTCAAATCTGAGAAATAAAGAATGTTACTTCACTGGAAGCAATCACAAGGTGTAAAATCCCCCCACGCTAGAGGTTAGTACTAGATTTACCATTGTGTTTACACAACGTGAACCCGCCATGCTGCCTTTTTCTGCTGCCACACTGATGTGCTGTGCTGCCGTTGCTATTACTGTGGCGTGGCGTGTTCCTTCTCGATGCTGGGAAATTCCTAATGGAGGTTGTCTTTCACACTAATGATCTAAACCCTTTCAGCAAGGTTTGACCTTATTTCTTTACTTGCCCTAATTTTCAGAACATTGTGGCCAATACGAGATATGACTTTGTTTTGCAATTTAAATACTTTATTTCTCAGAGAAGCAATATAGAGAGTATGTTGATCATAGAAATATTGAAAATGTCAAAGCTTTTGGACAGGAACAATACCAGGCAAAAGATTAATTAAAAAACTTAAAAAATAATCCATACCATCTTTCATTATGTTTATTTAATAATGGCAACCACCCATGAACAGTTAATCCTAACGTTTTTGGTTTTCTTTCACACTTAATCAGGAAGGAGTTTAACTGAAGGCTAAATATTTCAAATTTGGGGTATAAACTTACCTGGTTTGCTCCTGCTTTCATAGAAACAAGCGGTAACACTTTAGATGATATGTCCTTAGTTATAAGTTTCTTTTCTTGCCTGAAAAATAAAGACAGCAAAGGCAAACCAGGTAGAGCATTAGGAATAATGCCAGGAAGAAGGGAGAAGTAGTGATGTAAATGTGAAGGTGGCAGCCCTGCGTTAATTACTGCCAGCAGTACGTTCTAGATATGCTACTTGTCGCATCTGTTTCAGCTTGGATCACGTGCGTCTGTGATAGGTTTTCAGGACTTTAAGTTGTAAATGTTTTTAGGGAAGGGATTTTCATTACTCTTTGAAGTACCTGCTGTATTTCTGATCACTGCAAAACTAATATATGGTGCATCACTGTGCCTCAATATGTCAAATCTATGCACTACATACATACACTCTCTCTACGTAAAATGAGGTTTGGGAGGTGCTTTGATATTTACATTAAATTCTTACATTCTTTGCATTTTAAATTATAGGCTTTAATGACAGTCATGACCAACCTATGAAAGGAAAAATAATATTAAATAGCTAATTCGCGTTCTACATCCACAGCTTGCTTGGCCATGTTACAGTCATAAAAATTTTCACACCTTAGTGATTTACTGTGCTTTGAGGGATGTATCTAAGCACTCAAACCTGTGCTGTTGATGTCCTAAATAAATTTTAATTGTTCTACAGCATCTACTTTCTCACTAAGCACAGAAAAGGCTTTACAGTACCCCATAATATTCAATTAACATTCCTACATTCCTGTCTGTTGGAACAACGTTTTGTATCAGTTCTCAGCTGTGCTGCTGACTGGTTTAGGATAAATTGGTATGTTTTTTGTTGCAAAGGAGTTTGAAAGGGAGGGAAAAAAATCCCTCACAAAACCCATTACAATATTTTTTTCTTCCCTTTTATTTTTTTTTCTCCCACTTAAAATTTAAATCTACTGGAAATGAAGACTATTGATCTAACTGCCCTACAAAAAATTCTCTGAGCTTGTCATCCTTGTTCAACAAATGGAGTGAATGTTTTCAGAAACTTGCCAGAATTAATCTTAAATTGTAAAGCTTCTTTAGTGTTTGTGCAAAAGCCACAAAACTGTGTGCACGTGATGTCAAGCTTCACATTTAAAGACCTGTTCATTAAATTCTTCAAATATTCAGAACTCCCACCTTCTTCTTTTCTATACAAGAAAGGCCACAGATATCTGATCCTTGTTAATACCATTAGTGTCTTTACAGGTTTCAAAATTATATGCACATCATAAAACCATCTTGTATAGGTCTGAATGTGCACAACGTAGAATGTTTATAAGAGTTGCTGGTAAAGGTAGAGGTTAACAAAAAGTGTTGGAAGCAGCTTAGAAAAAGAGATCTAGCATTCAATGAATTCACTCCTGAAACAGCAAACAAGTTTTAACTTGCCACAATGAAGAAACTACTTATTTTCCCCCTATAATATCGAGAATTTGAGGCCAGTATGAGACAAAACTCTAAAAGCAGTAAAAGTATGTTTCACATCAAAAGATATTTTTAAGTCTTAACTGTCCAGTTTCTAAAGGCAAACTGGTAATATAAAATGCAGAAGGAAAACATTATCTTGCCCATAAAGGAAAGTTGCACAAAGCAATATTTTAACTACAATTTGTCTCCTTTTTTAATATAGTTATCTTTTATTTCGCAAAAACTGGTAAGTAGTTATTGCTCTTCATGTTTCAACTGATCGGTGCTGCTATTTTTATAGTAAATGGTATCTATTTATGCATGCATATAAGCAGAGTATCTAAAGCATAGATTTCTCCAATGCCTGTATTTTCGTTTTATCTTGCTAAACAAAACTGTATCACACCTACAGTTCTCGCTGGAACTATATCTTCCTAAAATATTTTGCTGCAACTTAGGAAAACGGTAAAAAAAGAAATTTATTTCTGAATAAAAGCAAAAGATCCTGTTAAATAACAAATAACTTACTCACCCTTGTCATGTAGCTGAGGAGAATGTACTTTCAGCCAGATTTGAAAACCGTAGCTGAAGCGCTGTACATTGACTGGCAATCCTGGCTTTTCTCATTGCTAGAAATTTCACTGCAACTCAAGTGAAGTTAATCCTGCTGAGTCCTTTGATTTATCTAGAGCTTCCTAAGTAACTCAGGTTTTAAGGCTTTTCTATGGATTTATTTTTCTTAAAAATAACACTCTGAGGAAGAGGTGACTAAAAGCTGCTGTAGCATTAAGGCACCCTGGCATTGTAGGATCAGCCTGAGGGCAGCAAGAAACAGCAGAATATGCTCAATACGTTTTGTCCAGCCGCGTTAGAAACGAATCTCCAAGTGCATTCACCACGTACCTTTCTTACAGGCCTTCTGCTGTCTGTGTCTTTAATGTTCTGGTCCTGCTTCCTTCTCATACAGACCAGAAGTTAACCTTCAACCAGTGAATTAAAGATGTGAGGTCTTGCTTATATATAATATCCAAGACAGATCGGCAGGGGTGGTACTTTGAAAGGGTTATAATTTTTTTTTCCTCCCTCTCCAACGCAATGTCAAATGGGACTTACAGCTGTGGGCCCGCGTGGGCCTTGTGCTTACGCAGTAAAAGCTGATGTGCCAGGTACGTGAGACACAGGAGACCCCGTGTGCGGTTCTAGAGGAGCAAAGCGCTGATAACAGTTTAGTTTTTCTGTGTACAGTCCTGTTTCTACAACTGTAACCTGCTCATTCCTCATTGTGCACCTTTGGTATTGGCAATTATTAAAAGGTAAAAGCAAAGGCCTGAAGGCTATACTCAGTACTGTCCTGACAGCAGGTTACTTCCACAGACCCATCGTAGGGGGAGGCCTATTGCTTTGGTACCCCCTTTCTGGAGGCGTGAAAAGGCAGAATGTTTGGTCTAACGGGGCTTCCAGGTTTTCCAAAACCCCTCAAAACCTAGGTTTAGCTAACCAGCTGTCTCCCCTCCTCCTGAGGCATGAGGTCTCATGGCCTCCAGAGCCAGAGTCCCCTTTTCACCACACAACGGTGAGCAACGGCAATGGAACCTTTGAGCATCCAGGGCTATAGTCAAGCCATGGAGCACTGGGTTTCTGCCACATGAGTGGGGGTTTAAAAAAGGTCAGTGAGTTTCAGGGGACTGTAAAGAAGGCAAATGCCTCTTGCTGCCCCTTTTGCTGGGTTCCCTGGCCAGGAGGTTCTGATTTAGCCCTGGTGCTCCTCCACCTCGGATGACATTGGCCAGTAGTACAGTGTGCAGCTGCTTCTCTTTTGCCCCCTTCTACAGTTGGAAACCTCTTTCTCCCCCAACAGAAGAGTGTTTCCCTCCCTCCTGCTCCCAGGGCACACACAGATACCATATGTGCTGCAGCTCCGCCAGCAAATTGCTCAGGAAACACAGGAACACTGGCTGTTAGGGAGGAGAGGGAGAGCGCAGCCTGGACCTAGCTGCTCCTCTTTTCCCACTCCTAGAGCAGGGGAGCCTGCTCTGGTAGCATGTCATGGCCTGCAGGCAGGTGTGTCAGGGTCAAGCACTGCAGACAAGGGTCTGACCTGGCCATGTGGAGTAGCCGGGTGAGCTGCGAGGTTATGGCAATGGACACCCAGCTGTGCGGGGCCTGGCTGCAATGTGTGGTGGGTGTCGTGCTGCTGCGGTGGTGGTGCGTCACCCGTCCTTCCATGGAAAGTGTTGTCAGCTGTGTGCTCTACAGCGACTGTGTCCTGAGCCGGGGCTGTGCCTGGGCACGGCTGACTGTGGGCTTCAGGGATGAGGCCAAAAGCCTCTTGAGTTGGGGAGCCTGTGGAAGAGCCCACGGCTGTTTGTACAGACTGATTCTTCAGGTGTTCAGATTGTACAAGCCATGCTCACGTAAAAGGGTGCAGATAATGCTACAGGAATTGTACTCCTTTCTCCCTTTGTCTTCTCCTCCTTGGTCATCGTCCTCAATGTGTGAGCCAAGGGCTGGGAGGAAATGCTGCTCTTCACAGCGGCCAAATGGATCTTGTATTGATGAAATCAAGGGGATGATGCCAGGACAAGGGGAGAGGAAGAAGTCTGGAGCTACAGCATCCAAACAGATTCCTGCTTCCCTGGTGGCTGGGATGGCATCTCAGTGAAGTGAGTCCTGCTTCTGCAAGACCTGCTTGGCTGATGGTCCATCTGCCTCTGCTGACGGGGCTTGGGGTAGGTTCTGCTCTTACACTGCCCTTTCTGCAGCTCTGCCTTTCTCAAGTGTACAGTTATTTAAATGAATGGAAATTTTTGTTAAGCAATTACTAAGCGTGAATAAGCATTGTACAGTCTTAAAAACCTTTTCCTCATTTTAACTGCACGTAAAACTTGTTGATTTTTGTTTTAGCTAGGGGCATGACAGCAGGACTGGGCTGAAAGCACCGCACATGGAGAGCTGGGCTTTTTCACAGTCCAGAACGTACCACACAGGCTGCGAGAGCATGTCAGTGGATGCTAAGTGTGGGGACTGGAATTACACATGTAAGCAATCTATTCATTCAAGTTTTCCCAAGAAGAAATAAGAAAACAGAACAACTTGAAGCAGATAAACACTTAAAGTTTGGAACCTTAATAAGATGGTGGAATAACGTTTTGGACATTATTTCAGTAAGGAGAAATTTCTGGGGTCTTTTTCTTAAGGTTTAGGGCAGTGCAGGCTCTTGGACATATGATTCTCAACAGCTGGAAGTAAGGCTCGCAGCAGAAGAAAATGTTCTCTGTTATCTAGTTACAAAATTTTTTGGAACAACTTTTGTTAAAAGCTGTTCAGACGGAGAACCAAGAACAGATAACACTGAATTTACACTTTAACTGGAGTTTAATTTGGAAATGCAACAATGTAAAATCCTCATTTCATTTCTAAGGGAAACAGTGTAATTTTTCTTCCATTTCAGCATTATCCCTGCTTTTTGCTTTTGTTTTAGTTTATCTGGTTTGTGTCGGGCTGAACCTGGCCTAATGTATGGCCAGCATATAGCCTTGCCAGAGCCAGTTGGAGCCTCCTTACAGTTGCCTGAAACCTCATTTGTTTTAGCTTCCTGTGACAGTGATTACACAGGGAATCTCCCCTAGGGAATTTGGTTGTATATTTACAAAACGTGCGTCTTAAGTTGTATACTAGAAGAAAATTAAGCTGAGAAGGGCACTGTCATGATTTTGTCACTGAGGCAATTTTAAGCAAAATCTCATTTATTTTTTTTTTCTAAAGTGTTTTAATTCTGACTGTATTAAGATGCAGTCTCACTTCCCTCCACAAGCTATAATTTTTTTACCACCCCCTTTCACACAACGTAATTATATTGTTTAATTTTTCTGTTTGCCTAGAAGTAATAATATTTAGTATTGAGTAAAATATTTAATTTTGAGGGCCAGGTCTTCAGGTGATGGAAGTTAATAGGTCCAAATGCAGTTGACATTTTAAACCATCTGTAAATTTTTACCTCAAGGTTCTTTGTAGCTGGTGCAGAAACTCCTAATCCTCCCAGTTTGAAAAGTCTCACTGCAAATGGGCTCAGAGGACCAGCTTTGAAACAAGAAAAGACTAAGTCTGAAACAAAATGTCTTTTTTTTTCTTCTTTTTTTTCAGGATGACCTAGTTAACTCCACAACCCTATCAAGATCTCCAAGAAAGTTTTTGCCTTTGTGCTTATGTGAAGACTAAATGGTAAAATCTTTATGGCCAGGACACCCTATGTTGCCTATCTTTTTGAACAGTTCTTCTGGTATTTACCATCTTTGCCTAGCTTTCTTTTAATTAGGGTGGGATCACTAAGATAAAAAATAATGTCTGAATAAAACATACCAGAAATCTTGCTGAGAATTATGCATATTGCATAGGAAAAAAGCAGCATATAGCAGAGGAAACTTCAGTGCCTTCTCCTTGAACACCTTTAGCAGTTTGTTTCAGGACCCATTGTAGCTCCTGTTGGGGGGTGTGTGTGTATATTTCCTCTCGACACTGTAGAAGAAAAATCCTTTTTGTCTGAGTAATTTCTGCCTTCACAAGCCTGTGATATGAAGGTGTGTGTATTAGTCCGGTTGCCTGACACTACAGCTGGATTCTGGGCACTCGAGGTGAGTTCTGCAAGGTGGAAGGGCACCGTCTGGGTGAAGACACAAATGCGCTCCTTGAAACCGAGATGTTTGATGGGTATAGGTGTGTTTGTCAAATACATACTCTGGAGTACTTGCTGAGTATCTAATGCAGGTGTTACCGGGGCATTGGGTGTGAAGGCAGGCTAACACTTTGTCCAGGGGGCCAGGTAGCTTCCGATATTCTCCCTGCAGCTGCGCTGCCCTAGCACTGCTCAGGGTTTCTGCCAGGTGAGTGCTGCTGGAAATTTCCTTGTCCAGATGGAACACTTCCCAGCTGCGTACCTATCCCTGGTGGAGACCAGGCCAGGAAGCTTCCAGGAGCCTCTTAGAGAGTGCTGGCAGTCCACTGTCAGGAGAGTTAACACAGGGGTGTAATGCACAGACTTGGTTTGGACAGCATTGGCTGTCCACGACATTGTGTATTTGGAAACACTAGGTACAAGTGTGCTTGCAGTACCATCGGAACTGAGGGCAAATTAAATAGCTGCTTTATTCTAAAATTTGCTATAAGACAAAGGAACATGGATTGTCTTCATCATCTTAAAGATGTAGAAGTTAATGAGCTTGTGGGAAGTCAGATGAGAAGTAGATGTACTGAGGTTTTGATCTTTCCTCTGAACAGACGATGTCAAGCAACTGGCAGACACTGTTGCTGTTGGCTCCAGCAGAGATTTCTGTGGTTGATTGGCACCACAACACTACCAGGTGGACAAAATAGTTGCACCTTGGAAAGGGACAATTCATGAAGCCTTATAAATAGTTGTGTAACTGTAAATGCCATGGGCAGAGCAGGCTGTGTAGCCCAGTGACACCTCCTGCACTTTGTAGCACATTCTCCTCCCACTGTGGCAATTAAGATTTAGTGCCTATAGCTCTAAATTAATTACCATATTCTCCTTTGCTTTATGCAGGAAGTAACTATTTTTTTACCTTTCCAATCATGTAATAGTTCTGCTTACATAGTTTTTCTCTCAATAATAAACATCCCATTCCTCTAGTCTGTGAGCTGCCCTTCCAGTATTACAGTGAAAGTGACTAAGAAACTTTTTTTTTTTTTTTTTTGTTCTTTCGAACTTCCCATCACATCAGTTTTAAAATCCTGGGATAATTTCATTGTGCCAGGGTGCTCAGGTCAGTATTCCTGGGGCTCCCCCCATGTCCCCTGGGACCCCATGTCTGCTCTAGTCCTGGCACTGGTGCTGGGCTGGGGGTGCCTGTGACAGCTCTGTCCTGCCTGTTTGCCTGCCTTAGGTGCTGTGCAGGTGTGAGAATAGTGGAGACCTTGAAGACAGAAGTAGAAGCAGAAGGGATACAGCTCGGGGAGCCCTGTTGCAGTGTGGCTGTGGACTGGTGGGTCTGCACATGGCTGTGGTGGTGCTTGCAGAGTGTGGCACAAGGGTGGTGGCCCCAGCTGGGGTGTTGCTGTATCACCTGCGTGGCACAGTGCTGGTACGCTGAAGGCATCACCTTTTACCTCTGCAGGACACCAGGCAGCCGTGCCTCCCAAAAAGAGCAGGCAGGAAGTGCCTTTCTGAAGCATTTCCACATTTATATCTTCTATTCATCATCCAGTTCTTCTCAGAACCAGAGATCTTCTGTGAAGTGTGTTGTCTGGTTTTAGCTAAATGTGCTCCTCTTTGCCTCCCGACTAAAAGATAACCAGATGCATTCCCATAAGGGCTTTTTGAATGGGATGTGCTTCTCTGGATTTCCAGATGATTCCTAGGGTTGTAAGTCTTATTTATAACTACTGTCATCCATAAAGTTAAATTTCATTGAATGAGAAGTTTTACATAGCAGAAATGTGTGTTTGGTTTCTTCTGTGGCAATGGAAAAAATGTTAGCCATTGCCAGGAAATTATGATGACTATATGGCCAGTGGCAGGTCCTCCCTTAGTGCTTTGTTGGGAGCTGGGAAGAGCAAAAGGCTCACCTGAGGCTTGTACATGCCAGTTTGAGAGCTCAAGCCGGTCAGCTACAAAGCACATTGTTTCTCTTTCTGTAAATGATTAGAAACTATAAAAATATAGATAGATTTCACTGAAGGGAGGTTTCTCAGTTTTACTGAGTGGATAAATTAAAGCTACTGTTCTCTTTGTTGTTTAGGACAGGGTGCCTGTATTTAATGGTTGGACTCGATGATCTTAAAGACCTTTTTCAACCTAATGATTCCTGTGCAGAAATCTGGGAGTAACGCACAGGGAGTAGCAAACTTTGAGTGGGAAGAGGTGGTTTGGATGGGCGCAGCTCTCTCCCTGGTGTTGGGCAGTGTGAGAGGAGGTGCTGCTCCCCACCAGCTGGGCTGCCTGATGCCTGGGACTCACTGGTCCTGCAGTGCTCCACCACAAATGCATTCATGAACAACAGACATCTTCACCTTGCTGTACATAAACGCACAGCCATTTCCCTGGCTGCAGGCAGTCCAGCTGGAAATACCTCTGCTGCACTGGGTGCATCGCCAGCTCTAGGAAATCCACCGCAGTTACCTAATTTCACCAACCTCTCTTCCCTATCTTCCACCAGAACTCAAATTGCAGGGGAAAAACAGGGCATGCAGCCCCACAGATCTGGGAAAAATAGATTACTTAGCAGAAGCTTCACTGGACCTGGTGAAGGTGAAAAAAGTGAAAAACCTTCACTTTTCACTATAAGCTCTGATTTTATTTAGGTGGAGCTTTACAGCAAAAACTTTTAGTTTAACTATAGTTAACTATAGTAACTATTAGTTTAATAGATTTGGTAATTCAGATGTTTCTAAAAAAGCCTCTTGGGTTGACCTCACTTTATTCTAGTGCCAAACAAGTGCTTATTTTCAAGTACTGTTTGGTATCTATGTAGTAAAAGATTTGTACAATCCACAGTTACAGATCTCCAGGATGACATGCAACTGAGATGACACATTCTGCTCTCCCAGGCTGATATTTTCAGTTGGCATTAGGTTCCTATCCTAGTACTTGGAGAGACAGGGAGGCAGCATCCAGGTCAGCACTTCCCTCCTGCCACCCAAATATGTTTTTGGGTGGTACAGATATCTGCATCTGGCACTCTGCTACCTTGCATGGGAATACAATGGTGTCTGAAAGGCTCCAATTGCAACTGTGGGGTTTGGTGAATAGGAATCAAATCTGACCATGCTGTTTTCCTCCATTAGAAGGCATGTAACGCAAGGAAAATCTGCTGGAGGACTAGAAAAGAGGATTACCAACAGGCACTAACTTTGGAATTTGGAGGACTGGCAACACAAATATTCTGAAATATTAATGGCAGATAGGCCTGTGATAACTTAGAGGCACTGAGTCATGAACGTCTGGAGCTGAAGTATAACTTCTTACACATTAGTCCTTGGCCACCTTCTGAGGCTGGGAGCAATGTGCTGCTTACCTTGTAACTTGCTGAGATAATGCATTGGGAGTCATAGCTGCAACATTTTTATACATAGACTTCTGCATTTTATATTATACAAATTTTACTGTTGTAAGCTATAGGCTGAAACCAAACTGTAACATCACCTTACAGAAGCTAGATGGTACCAGTCATAGCTGCAAGGTAGGTCCCATTTGTGCCCCTACTCACATCTAGGTACACAGTCTTAAGATTGCTTATAGCAGACAGTGCTATCTGTGTTAAGTGAAAGCAAGAGTGATTGGTGACCTAAAGCTGTAGAAAGCACAGAGCAGGCTTTGAGACCAGAATTTTGCTGTAAATGGTGAGTTCTTTATACCCATGCCTTGGGGAAGCATAGCACAACTTGTGTAGTCAGACTTTTTTTTCATTTTTAAATTTTTTTTAGATTCTTGGCTTCTGTAACTCTTCAGATAATCAAAACTGTTTATACAGCCCATCTTCCTGGTCAAAACAAAGGGCCCAAGGAGAAAAAGAAGGAGCATTCCAAAAATCAGTACAGCAATATGTGTTTGTGAGTTTAGGAAGATGTTCAAGTGGAATACTGTTTAACATCTGACTTGGCAGGGGAATTTTGCTTTGGAGATTGGGCTGTTAAGCTCATGTTAAATGTTACAGTAGAGGATGCTGTGTGATGGGGTGTTAGGAGCTGAAATCCAGGGGTTCTTGGCTGCAGTGACTAGTATTGTGAATGGCTTCTTGCTGGATTTTTCTAGATCTGAGCAGTGGTGAGGTCTGGCAGTGTTAGTGTAACTCAACCTGGAGGAAGATGCAATTTTCATCTTCCTGGGCTTCAGGAACCAATTTCTCATGGTTGATGTGGGCAACTTGCTGCTTCTGCAGGGTGCATGTGTCTTGCAAAAATAAGAATGCGTGCTAATCATTTGGCCAGCAGTTCTGGTGCTGTCTTGCCTGCCTGTGGCACTTGGCTCAGTTCATTGTCTGATAAACAGCAGCAGAGAACTGGTGATCATCTGGTTAAGGAACTTAAGACCTACCTACCTGTGTATGCAAGAATTGTTTGTGCTTTTATTTGATAAATTCAGATTACCTCTAACAAGCTTTTAACATGTACAAGCCCTAGTCAGTAGACACAACATATATACGAAATACTTCTCATGGGTGTGTGCTGAAGCCCATATCTAGTATAAACTATAGAGATAGAAACTGGATACGTAAAAATATCAAACCAGGTTATTTTTCCATCCCTCACTGTGGTTAAAGTATTTAGCTGGCTGTCAGTCTCCTGGTTTGTAGTACTGATATACAAGTCTGTTTTGTTTCTCTAAGGAATTTTACTTGAGTGACTTTCATCTGTTTGAAACAGCTCCATTTTCTTCCTCAGAGCAAGTTTGATAACCTGTATGGGTGCAGAGAGTCCCTCATCGATGGCATCAAGCGTGCTACAGATGTCATGATTGCTGGAAAAGTAGCAGTCGTGGCAGGTTACGGTGATGTGGGCAAAGGCTGTGCTCAGGCTCTGCGAGGCTTTGGAGCTAGAGTCATCATCTGAAATTGATCCCATCAATGCACTGCAGGCAGCCATGGAAGGTGAGAACTGAAGGAGATGCAGAAATTCATTCATCTGGCGGGGGTCTCTGTGTGTCAGTGTGGAGCAATACATGGTAGTTGGCTGAGAAAGTTTCAGTGGGCTTCAGCCCTGTCCCTGTTGAGGTGAAGGTGATTCCAGTTCAGCTGCAGGAATTCTTTTCCTGTTAGTGAAGGATTTTATTAGTGTATAGACCTAGAAGATGTGTTTGGGGTCAAGGATATAGGACCATAGAGGGGTAAGGCTCCAATTTCATAGTGCTGAAAGCCTGGTTTTGAACGGGTTCATTATCTTCAAGTTGTGCAGCTCTAACCTCCAGTGTGGGTTGTGACTTCACGAGAATATCTCTGCAGTGAAACATCAGGCTTGCCTTCAGTAGGTGTTCTTGGAGAGCAATGCCGTGTGCTCTGCCTTTCCAGCTGTGCTCATAGTGTGCTTTGGCAGCTGTGCTCCTTCTCTCATCTGGGTGCCTCATGTAATTGTGCTCCTTAGTACCAGTTTATCCCATTTCTATTCATACCTGACTAGAACCTGGAGGTGTTGTGTGCACTTCCCTTTGAAAACTTGACCTCCTGAATCCAGTCTGAGTGCTGTGGGAGATACTACACCTATGGACAGAAGAGGTTGAATGTGTAAATCTATGGATTGGAAACAGCTGAGGGATAGATATTTTTGTGCTAAGTTGGTATTCAGTAAGGCAGGTATGCCCACTACCTTGCATCCTCCATAGGTCAGGTGCTGGCACAGATTTCTCTCATGCATTCTTTCTCTGTACTTTTCTTCTTGTAATATTGTATCTGATTTCTAATAAAGTGCTGGTGGTTGGATGGAGGAATAACTTTTTTCTCTTTTTCAGGTTATGAAGTTACAACCATGGAGGAGGCCTGTAAAGAAGGCAATATCTTTGTTACCACCACTGGCTGCACTGACATTGTTCAGGGCAGGTATGGTCTAGCCACTTGCTTTAGTGAAAGCATCCCTGTACAGTTACCTTTTTTTTTTTTTTTTTTTTTAAATACAGTCATAACTTGTCAGCAGTATGGTGAGGGTTAACACACAAATTCTGGACACCAGGGTTTAACATCATTTTAGTGAGAAAATGGGGCTTTGGCCTTTCAGTTCTGTTGGGTGTTGGCACATTGCAATTGCTCCTGCCTTAGTGTCTGATGATGGAGAAACAAAAGGTGTAGAGGGATATATAAACTTTAGAGAATGAGAGCATCAGGGCTAAATTTGTGTTAGGGCAGATAAATGTGAACAGAAGAGGTAGGTGAAGGTTGAAAGTGATTCTGTCTGTGAGTACGTGTAGCAGACTTGAAACTAGTCTGTTCTCAATAAACTGCCCTGCTGGTTTTTTGGTTGCCACTTCTTAGATCTCAATTTATAACCCCTCCACTCTTCACAAACTGATTCCTGTCTTTGCCATTATGACTCCCCATGTCGTAGTGGAAGATCAGATTAAGTGGGAGCAAGTAAGGCCATTAGTCTCCAGAGATGTAGAACTGCTGAAAACTTTAAAATCATGAAGAAAAATTTCTTTTGTTTAGGGCAGAGAATAACTGCAGATATTTCATTTTTAATCAATTAAACAAAATAGCTTTACTTTCCATACTGGGAAGATATTTCCTCTCCAATAACCTCTTTATGTTCCTTGGGAAGTGTCCTTCCTCTAGAAGCTTGAGAGGTTATTTTCCAGTAGACTTCACGTGCCTGGAAGATTACCAGACCCACACATCTTGTGAGAGTCAAATGCAGTCGGTGAGCCAGGCACTTTTCATTTCTCCTTGAGCAGGGCTATGGACCAGAGAATCTTCTGGTGCTGAAGAAAAAAAATTTTGTGCGTTAACTTCTGATATGCTTTTTTTTTTTCTTTTTGCAGGCACTTTGAGCAGATGAAGGATGATGCCATAGTGTGTAATATTGGTCATTTTGATGTGGAAGTTGATGCAAAGTGGCTGAATGAAAATGCAGTAGAGGCGGTGAATGTTAAACCTCAGGTGAGACAGCCCTTGCACAAGCTCTCCTGCTAGAAAGAAGCAATAGCTAATCCGTGTCCCTTTCCAGAAAGGGAGTTATTTCTCTTCAGGTACTCTGTGTTTCTAGCTCTCTGGGAAGCCAGTGTTGCTCTGGGCTGATCAGAGTGGAGATTCTGCTCTGCTCTTCCCCAGTTAACCCGGAACAAGCTGCATGTTGTATTCTTGTGTTCGTATTAAAGCAACCGGTTCCAGCCAGTACCCAAGTGTACAATGTGTTCTCTGAGAGGCACCTGGTATGGATGCATCTTTCTCCGTGTGTTTCTTGTTCCTACTTCCTTGGCAAACAGGAGCCTACCCCTTACTGGTGGTTGTGTAGACAATTAATTACACCAAGTTCATTCCTTACAGGAAGCCAGCTTTGATATTTGGGGTATGGTGAGGAGGTATGGCAATATGCTTTCTTTGTTAGCCCCCAGTTGAAAACAATGCCATAACTCAATTTCAAAAAGCAAGTTGGATGATGAATACAGAACAGACCATTAGAGTCTGCATAAAACTTAAGAACAGAGCCCATAGGCTGCCTGGCAGCTGATCTGAATTTCCTCTCAGCAAGATGCTTGCTCGTGTGCTGCTCTGCACCAGAACAGTCTTGGTCCTGGTGCAGGGGATCAGGATTAGAGTGAATCTCAAGGGAATGTCTTTTGGTATTTTGTCAAGGTTTGAAAAAATTCACACCTCATTATTTTCAAAATGTTTATTTTTACTTGGAGACTGAAGCCTCAGGAAAGCCTATCTGGAGCTCTGCCAAGCTGAGACTTCTTTCCCAGACTTAGTGGCTTCATTTTAGAAACCTGTATAGACCAGAAGTCTTGTGTGGGCAGACAAGACGAGATGTGTTATCCTTGCTTAGCTTGCATTCCCACCATGTGTTTACGTCAAGCTGTGGCTGTAGGTACACAGGAAAGTAGGGATCTAAAAACTTCAGCTCTTCAGCAGAAAAAGCAGAGAAACAAAATGAAACTGAATTAAAGCTGGTTTGTAACACCAGCAATGGGGGAAGAACATCACATAAAGCAAATCAGGCTTTGTCTGACTTGGCATGGGGCTTCCAGTTACCTTTTCAAGAGGGAGCGTGCTTACCAGCAGCAGGATTCTGGGACAGGTTTTCTACTTTTTTAAAAACACCACACCCAAGCATACATCTTAGATCTCAGTCTGGTCTTCCAATTTTCATAACTCCCTGTGGCTTATTGGCCACCCACATCAAACTCTTCCTAAGCAGTTGTGAGAGTATTTTCAATATTCTGTTTGCTGCTAGGACACTATGTGGGCTCAGCTAGTTATGAAGTTATACCCTCAAGTTCTCACTACATTCAAGTCTGCTCTTGCCCATGACCTTAGGGTGGAGCTGACTTTACTCAGCAGCTCTTGTCCTAGAGGAGCCTGTAGCTAGCTGCTTGCTTGCTGGTAGCTTGGATTTTAAAACTAAAACTGGACTGCTCAAAAAGTAAATGTTTTTGAAGGCTAAATTGGATGTTAATATGGTAACATGCAAACTACCTGCACGTGGCCATTCAATGTGGCTCTTAAAAGTCCATATGAAAAATTGTCACTGTTGGCAGAGTAGTCCCTTTTTCTTCATTTACCTTCATATTGAATGTGCCTGTCTGTCACAGATGTAATGGGCACAACGAGATGTAGTCTAATCCAAGGTATGAAAACTCTTAACAAGTTTATGATTAAAACTAGTGTATTACCTTTCAAAAAGGGTGGAATTGGGGTCAAGGTTATCCATATGGTTTAATGCTGAAGACCTACCTACCTTCTGACCTGAACTCTCTGATCTATTATATAAACTGCTGGTGTCACAAGCAGGATGTTCAGAGTGATGCAAAGGAGATACCAGCTCACAGAGCAAAAGCTGTGAAAATAGCTGCTCAGCGTGATGTAGGTGCCGCGAGTGTGTTTGCCTGGAAGTCATTAGCTAAAGTTTGTAAAAGGTGTCTGACAGCCCAGAGTGGACTACCTCTGTCTCAGCCTGATGCACAGTTAGCTGAAGCTAAGAGGATTTGCTGGTGGAAATAGCACTTCACCCAGGGGCTGTTCTGGTACTTTTCCTTACCCACCTACTGGTTGCCACTGGAGCTGGGTTGTGCCTGGAGGTAAATCTGATCTTACATGGCCATGCAACATGTTCAAAGCTTTACTGAAGTGAGTATGGCTTATGGATGTGTACATTGCTAAGCCAAATAAAAGCTGGTCTGTGACTCAGGTTAGTTCTTGAGTTTTGTTGACTTCTAGCAGTGAATCTGAAGCAGCGTTTGAATCTCCAGTTGGATTCTTAGGGGTGTACTTGATGCTGTAGGTAGCTACACTGTGCTAGTGGTATACCCCTCTGCTCCATTTTGTGTCTGCTTCAATTTCTTGTCACTGAACACTTCAGACCTGCATGATGAGTTAAAGAAGTACCTGCTGAGCAGGTGTGATGTGAACAAGTTGTGTGTAAAAGCTTCATTATTTTCATTCTCTGTGCCTAGTAGCTATGGATGCTGGGCAGTTGAGCAGGAGTGGACTAATACATATCATAAAAGCTCACTTGTTTCAGAAGGTGGAGAGGCAGGGACTGGGCAGCAAAATGTGACTTTAGAGCCCCAAATTCCATGCTTGAAACAAATTAAAAAGGATTGAGTAGATGTTTTCTGCAAATGCGTGTTCTGGAAGAGTTAGGCAATAACTAGGTTTAGAAGCAAGCTCCCAGGAGGTATTCTGCAGCTTCCACCACCTGCATGGGCATTTGTCTGCATGTGCTAAGACCTTTCTCTGGGCAGTGGTGATGAGTCATTACAATAATTGATAGAGTTGTTCTTATACTGAAATCTGGGAAGGAAACAGCTGGTGTGCCACTTAGGCTGTTACTCCTTTCTCAGATTCATTGAAGGGACACTTAGGTTGTCATCTTGTCTTGTGGGGGCCTCCAGGGGAGGTCAGTGCT
Organism: Falco rusticolus; assembly: GCF_015220075.1. Classification (NCBI taxonomy): domain Eukaryota; kingdom Metazoa; phylum Chordata; class Aves; order Falconiformes; family Falconidae; genus Falco; species Falco rusticolus. The sequence continues at coordinate 36,414,134 of NC_051196.1, read as the reverse complement.
GTGTTTTAAAGGTGTGAAATCTTGCACTTACCTTTAGTGGAACACAGTTTTTTCACATCAGTGTTGTGGGTGTGGTATCCTATGTTTTGTAATATCAAGTACTAAAAATATTAAAATTTTTGCTAAGACCTGGCAGCTTTTTTTTCTATATCCTGTAGGAGGGGGCAGAATATAGTACAGGAACAAAACTCTAACCTCCTATGAAGACATCTGTCTCTTGCTCAGAGGATTAATACCAGAGCTGAGAAGTGCTAGGCTTCAGCTAGAGGTACCGAGTAACTGTGTAAGTGTCCAACATGGTAGTTTTCAGTACCATATGGTCTCCATTTACAAGTGGTGAGCTGGTGTAAGTAATGTTTAATACTTGGGAAAGGAAACATCTTACTGTGCCATTCTCACTCATCTGTTGCTTTCCAAGTACAGTTAAGGAGGAAATAAGTTTTACTGAAATGCTGGCAGGTTGTTTTGAATATGGGTTTGCACTGCAGTCCTGCTTACCTGTGTTCTGGTGTTAGAGAGACTGATGTATAGCACAAGCTCAGCCCTAGAGGGGAAGAAAAGGTCAGGGTGGGATCAATGGGCTTTGGTTGTGAAAACAAATTATTTGTGTAGCAAGGTGTGGAGGGAAGTGTAAAACAGCCAGAAAGTGCAGAGCAAGCTAAATGCTGATGGGGAAAGGGATGAGGCATTTGTATAAGTGTGGAGATGAACTTAATACTTGGATAACTTGAATTCTACTTCTGTAGCAATTTCTTGATTTATGAATCAGCCCGTTTATGTACCTGTAGATGAAATGTGTTTCCATGGTGCTGACTTAAGCCTCTGCTGGTGCCTCTTCTACTTTTCTGTGCAAAGACATTAATCTGCATTTTCTACATTACCCTGTACACTGAATGACTCGTCAGCAGATTGCCAAACATATGCGGTTCTATGCACAAGCCAGCAGCTGTGCATGTGCAAATTGTGTGGATATTGTATGGATATAATATTTTGACACCTAAACCACCCAATTCAGACTTCAGAACTGAAATGCTACTTAACTGCTACCTTGTAGTAGTTTTAATCTGTAAATATAATATTCTATAAGTAGTGTTCTGCTTTTTGGCTGCTTTCTTCTTTCTTTCTTTGCTTCCACAATCTTAAGATAGCCCATATGATATTTTTGCGGGACTGAGAGCACTGCCACTGGTGGTCCACAATGGAGATCGCGTCCATAAGAAATATTGCAGCTGCTCAGTGGAGAGCATTCTTATTAACCCTCCCTTGCTGTACTGCTCTTAGGAGATATTAAGAATGTTATTTAGGGCTTCTGTTTGAGGTGGTTACTGTCTGCATATGAAAACACAATCTGTTGTATGAACCCAAGAAGTAGAAAATAGTGCTGTGATTGAAGCATAGCTGGAGAAGGCAGGTGGAGGCACAGACCTTCTCTTAAGGCAAATACCTGTTCTTAATGAAATGGTTTGTGTTGGTTTACTTGTTAAATCTCTGCTAAGGACTTGCACTAAGATGTTTTGTTAGGAGGTGCTGGTGTTAGAATTAAAGCTTCATCCCCTGTAGCTTTTAACTTACAGGCCAAAGCTTTAAGAATAAAACAGTAAATGAAGTGTGTTTTACTTCATATTAATATTGACTTCATATTAAAAAAACTTTTGAGACTAAAAGTATAAATACAGCTGTGGGGAGGGACCCTTGTAGGTCTTTCACAGTTGCTGTGCTATGACAGCATAAGGTAAATGGTTGAAAGCATTAACCTTTGTCAGAGTTGGTCGTTGATTATCTTAAGTCTTACCAAAGGTTTGCTTTGCTCCCCTGTGCTTGGTGTGACACGAGCCATAAATACCAGTGGACACTGAATATTCTTGTAACTCCTAGGGTGTATTGTCATTTCATTCTGGGTTTCAGTATTGTAACCTCCTGCATGGGTGAAAGCAGGGGAAAGAAGAGCTAGTGGGGACTGGAAAGGAGAAGCAGAGTTAACTTTAACACTGCAGGATCCCAATCTGGCCCAGACAGCTGAGGCACATGTTAAGTGACAATATCTCCTGAGCTGTGTGGGACTCTCACACAGAAGAAGGCCTGTCTCCTTAGCTCACCTGAGACTTGATCTTGTGTGCAGAGTCCTGTTGTCCCCAGCATAGCTTGGTAGTCAGCCCGAGTGGAGGACCGTGCCTTTGGTCCCCTGAGAGCAAAGAAGAATATGCCAGAAGCTGGGACAGCTGTTTATTATACTGTAAAGCGTTGGCCTTACGAAGTGGGAAGAGTTACAGGGGAGCAGTTTCAGCAGGCTGAGGACTCTGGCTCTTACCCATTAGATGCAAAGGCTCTGGGCGGTTGCATGCAGAGGTGTTTCTTCTCTCCTGTCTCTCCCCACCAGTTTCAATTAGGCATATATTGAACGCATTTTACTGCTAGCAGCATGTGCCCCACCACAGCTATCTGAGACGACATGCATATGGGAAAGCCAGAAGAACTGGATAGCTGGTTAAATATGAAACAGATGCTAAGATTTATGTTGTGTGAAGCCCAGAATAGCTACAGGATTTGCAAACACTGGCTGGGAATTGAGGGAGGGGTGTCTCAGTTGTAATCAAAGTCTGTGTGGCAAGCCCTTTGCTGAATTGTTGATGTGGGAGGAAAGCCCACAAAGCTTTGCATGATTTAAAATGCTCTTTTCATCCTGGCATTGCACCGCTCTTGCTTTTTTCCCACCCAGGTGGATCGCTATACCCTGCGCAACGGTCGTCACATTATATTGCTAGCAGAAGGCCGACTGGTCAACTTGGGCTGTGCCATGGGTCACCCTAGCTTCGTCATGAGCAACTCCTTCACCAACCAGGTGCTGGCGCAGATCGAGCTGTGGACCCATAGTGACAAATATGCTGTCGGAGTCCATTTCCTGCCGAAGAAGGTGAGCTAGAGCAGCAGGAAGATGCAAGCTTTTAAGGAATCCAGCTTCAGGTGTGATCGTGTAGATTTGTTTTATTGGTGCCTGAGTTAATTTTGCTACTGAATGTTGTTGTTGCAGGGAGCTTCTGTCCCTCTGAATGCTTGGCTTGGTGATGCTGAGTCAAAGTGGGCTGTTTCTTGGGGTTAATCTGTTGTGGGAGAACTGGGACTTGTCTGTCCTGTGATAGGAGTGTCCAGTTACCTTATAGCTTGATCTGGGGCTCTTCCCTAAGGTGGTGGGAAACCCTGTACTGCCTCAAGGTATTCGGGGAGCTTCTCCCAACCAACTTGTTCCTTCTGCTGAACGTCAGCTTCACAGCAAGCTTCACATGCCTGTCCAGCAGCCTCAAGTTGAGGGGCAGAGTTGAGTGTGGAGTGAATCTAGGAACCGCTTTACTGTGGTTGATCATCTGGGTCCCATTTGCACCTAGGCAGAGCTTATCACAAACTGGTCCTAATAGATCATTAAATACTAATGACAGTTCCCTCAGGTTTCCCTTTAAACTTGTCTCTGCATTCTTTGTTCTTGGAAAAATCTGGATCATGTCACAACTCGCAGCTGCCTTTTAAAAAACTAACCTGGTTTAGTTTTCCAAAACAAGCCTGAGAATTTGAGATACGGTCATTGAAAAGGATGCTGGACTTAAATCCCACTGCCTTTGGAGTGCAACCAGGTGTGAGACTAAATGTGGAAATATTTTCGTTGGGAAGTAAAATGTGTATGTCTGGGCTCTTTATGAAGTGTTTGCTGAAGGACTTAAGATTCCAAAACCATCTGTTAATGATCAAGCAAAGCACACCAGAAATACAACGTAGGAGTTGATCAGCAAGCTGACACACAGTCATCTTCAAAGGAAAAGTTTTGTTGACAATTATCTCCAAAATGATAGTCCAATGTTGCTAATAAAATGTAGCTTCATCCTCTTCCTAAATAACAACTTTTAGTAAGGACACTTGATCTGGAAATGAGAAGTAATACCCAGGTCAGTTAGTTACAAATGGAGTTGCATGTTAGTGGAGCATATGGCAGTGGTCCCTTCAGGTTCATATACTGTGACAAAATGCTTTTTTTGCCATCTGTGCTCCATAGAAAATTTCAAAGAATAAAGCAGTTGCCTTGTCAGAACTAACAAAATATGGGCAGAGGAGCTTTCTCTGGTAATTTTCTGGCTAGTACCTTTCCGTTTTCTGTGTAGTAGCTTTGAGGTACAAATGAAGAATTGAAGAATTACCAAGTACCTTACATTGCACTTTCTTTGACTGCAAGGATATCACTTTGATGATCAGCTATTACAAACATGCACATGTTTCTGCAATGTGTGTTCCCAGAAATCTGGGCAAATTGTTGTGTCCATGTTTGGACTAAATCTGTCCATCCTTATACTCGGCTATCTGATTTTAAGGTAAGAATGTCAGCTTACCTTCATCTAAATTTACGTACCTTTTTATCTAAATCTTGAAGTTCCCAAGGTGAAGCAGTTGTGAAACATCTGTGCTGCAGTTGAGAACCTGATTTGGGAAGTGTCGGACTCTGCTCCTTTTCAAGTGGGTGTGTTGGGAGAGGGGTCCGCTGGAGTCAAGAAATTACTCAATATGAGTTATGTATCTTGCTCATCCTTATTAGCTTCTAACACTTCTTATATAGACTCGATACACAAGCATGTTCCCAAAGCAAACATATAATTGGTTATTAGCCCCTAAGCACACGCTGCTCTCACACCACTAATTATCATGATTAGAACAAGCATTCTGTCCATGCAGCTACTTGAGTTAGCTATGTTTTAGCCTTGCGGTTTGTTACTCCCTTTATTCCCATTCCGCTCCCTATCTCCCTTGGCCTTGCACCTGTCTTCCCTAACAGCTGCAGCTTGTTACAGCCACAGCCTGTTAGCACAACAAGTTACTTGGTCTCAGGATTCAAGAATAGATCAAGGCCACTTTCTGTTAACTTCAGCACAACAAACTTCAGCACAATTCTAATTCCAGGCCTGGATTGTGCAGATCTTTAGGGATTCTGTGGCCACGCTTCTGCAGCCATTCTTCTACATGGGTGCAATCTGTCTTAAACTTGCTGGAAACACAGCTATCAGATCTTCACGTGTCAGTCTAGTCAACCAGATACATATTCAATTTTTAACCCTCCTGGGTTTTTTCTGTCAGGATCTACTAAGCTTAAATACTTGTTTCCCTTTGAAACACAGTCCTTCCAGTTAGCTTTTCTTTCATGATTTTTCTGACACTTACGTAGCATTTAGTAGCTTTCATGGTTCACTTCCACATTCTTCAAACCACTTCATCTTATGTTTTTAATTTTGTCTTGTACATCTCTGGCTGTGTTGGCTCTCACAAGATGTTGGCAGTTCCATGTTACTTACTGTGAGCAGGCTGAGCTGTGGTGACTTATGCGCTGTGTAGATGTAGCTTTTACCTGGCTCGTTACAGTGGGATTACTTCAGAGTAGTTCTTACCACGCTCCCTTTGAGTAGGAAATCTAGCACTAATTATTGAATCATTTAGGATGCGCTGATTCACACAAGCTGAAGATCTGGCCCTTGAATATTTTGTTGATTTATTGCCCTTCAAACATGCAACCTTTCACATCTATTGATTTACTATGGGGAAATATTGCCAGTCTTTCCCATGCTGCTGGAATTTAGATTTACCTTGTATCTGTTTCCTTAGCAAGGATTACTTGTATTTTGCAGTAATTACAAATGGTGGTCACGCTTGTTGTTCTGTTGTAACTTGGGAGCACCCAATCCCTTCTTGCTGGTGTCCTTTCTATCTTTGAATAGCCTGTATGGCTGCACGTTCCCCTCTGACATAGCAGCTAGTTTGCCATTTTACTGTTCGTGTTCTGACTTTTCTGTACCTATCTCTTGTAGCACTTAACTGTCTTGTAACTTCACACTTCTTTCAATCCCTTGAGTTTGCATGTCTGCCTGACATCTCTGGGATAAAGCGAGTATATCAACATTTCTGAGCTGGTGTCCCTGCAGCCCACCTTGTCTTTATTCTTCATGACAGTGCGAATAGATACTAGTGTTCTTGCTGATTTACTGATTCTTCATACATGTACCCCTAAGATAGGATATCTGGAAAAGAGATGCATTTTTTCCCCCCAGTATTAGAACTTACCTGAAATTGTAAGATTATAGTCTAGTATGTCCAGGTGTCTTTTGTAGTGGAAAAATGACTAGGCTTTACCATTCTACTACACTGGATATTATCTCTGAATAGTTTGATCTCCATTCTTGTTGGATGGATGTGAATGTGTAAATGAGATTGAAATGAGCTTGATTATGTAAAGTTGTCTGTCTCATTAAGCTAGACTTGACTCCCTCAAAAGTATGGGCTTTTCCATCTGAACATAATTCTGTGCTCAAAGCAGATGCTGATGTGCCCAAGCAAGTGAGGGATGCTGGCAGGAAAAGAGCGGTCGGTCTGTTCGTCTGTGTCAGCCTAAGCTTTCCTTAGGGCTGCTCTTGGTTTTCACATACTTATTTCTCGCTATTGACCATGACTTGCTGAACTAATAGGATTCTGTTCTGCTAATGTTCCTGTCTCAATATTTTGTTTTCTAGTTGGATGAAGCCGTGGCTGCTGCTCATCTGGATAAACTGTGTGTGAAGCTGACGAAGCTGAGTGACAAGCAGGCCAAATACCTAGGCTTATCAAGAGATGGGCCATTCAAGCCAGACCACTACAGATACTGAGCAGGTGGCACTACCCAAAGACCAAAGTGCAGGGATACAACCTTCCAAAGCTCTTGTGTGTGCTGGGCGTCCGAGAACAGGCCCTTTGCTGTACCCCTCTCAGTGCTGCAGAACCCCTCCCCTTACAGAGGGAGCTTCAGGGCCTTATTTGTTAGTGAAAGAGGATCACTGACTCTTGGGATTGGCTACTTAGCTAATGCCATGGTGGAAAGGATCCTACACACCTTGTACTGGCTCCGAATGTCCCAATCGGGGAGCAGGGCAGAAGACTGCTAAATGACAAGACTAAGCATTTTCAAATATGTGACTGACAGCCTTTTTGAACAGACTAACCAATAAAATGGGAAAAGGTTTCTACAGGGAGATGCTTAATGCCATGCCCTGCTCAAATTAGATGAATCCTATTAGGAGGCTAGCAGTGTCAGGCTTCTCTCCCCAGAGGTTCCCTAGCTGAAGTGCATGTTGCAAAACTGGAGGAAGTATGGAGGAGTATAGGTAGCTCGGTCTCCTTTCTGTAGAATCAACTTAATCTCCTTGGAGACTTGGAGCTGGAGTCTTTTTCTGGGTGAATTTACTCCATTGGTTTTGGTTAGAACAAAGAATATTCTGTGCTTCTTCCACACCAAGGAGGGGTGAGGCAAGAGTGACTCTTTTAGCAGCCTTCTAGTGTGTTGTGAACAGCTGGGAAGCCACTGAGGGGATGTTGGTTAGGTTTAGGGACCTTGTTTGATCCTCTGAAAACACCAGCAGCACACTTCTACCCCCAACTTGATTTTTCAGTCGTCATGTCTGCTGTATCTTGTTTGTCACTTAAAGTGCTTTTATTAAAGATCTGACTGTGGCCTGACTTGTTTTGTATTGTGAGATGCTTTGGGTTTTGCCATGGATTTTGTGTGATCTTTAAGCTACTGAAAATATCTAATGTATCTGCATGGGGTTTTCTCAAGGTGAGAGCCAGTGCTGTGGCTAGCCTGCATCACATAGCTGAGCTGGGAAAATCTGCTCCTCAGGTTATTTCAATATTTGAAGGGCTGAAACTTACAGAAAAACACTCTTGCCCTCTGCCTACACAGATTTTTATCTCCCTTTGTCATGGAAGTCCTCTCTTGCCACTGTCCTTTTCAGTGGACCCCAGACCGGGTCTGAAACAAAGCATCACTGCAAGAAGGAAGAGAAGTCCCTAATGAGGTTCTAGCACAGCATTTTTGTTAATCACACTCATGAAAATCTGATTTGCTGCCGAAAATACAGAGCAAGCTGACAGAGTGGCAATTTGAATTGAAACATGGCTTGAGTTGATAAAATGTATTTGGGATATATTCTGCTAGATGTGTTTCATTGGTTGGAGAGGAGTAGATCAAACACAGACAATAATAAAAACACTGGCAGAATTTCTGTTCCTCCAGCTCCCTGCAGTGCAGTTGTGGTTTAGTGCTGCCTGGAGAAGAGAAGCAATGCCCAGTACCTGTCAACAGCGTGGCTCTGAACTGGCAGCACTAATGCAAGATGGCATTTGAGATTTTTGTTCAGCTGTTGTTGTGCACCATGTAGCTGTTGTTTAGGTACAGCTTAGCAGCCTTTTGCTGGATGGGGTCATCTTACCCCTTGCTATGGTATGCGCTGTGCTTTGGTGAAATTCATGTGTTGCTTCAGTTTGAACTCTTCCCCAAGGGCAGTTTTGAATACCCTTTACAGTAAAGTGTGCAGGTTTCGCTTCTGTTTCTGAAGCCTTTCAGAATCGGTGGAAGACTTTGAAACATGACATCAGGTGTAGCAGCAGCAGAATTCCTTTAAAAGATGTTAAATTGTTGTTTCATGTCCTGGCTCCCTGCTGATGTCTCAACAGGTGTCTGACCTGTATTGAAGGAAAAGTGTGCCAAGGTGGCCAGCAACATCCTGGCTTGTATCTGAAAGTGTGGCCAGCAAGGCCAGGGCAGTGACCGTCCCCCTGTGCTCGCACTGGTGCAGCCGCATCTGGAACCCTGTGTGCGGGATTGGGCCCCTCGCTGCAGGGGGGATGCTGAGGGGCTGGAGCATGTTCAGAGCTGGGCAGGGGGCTGGGGAAGGGTCTGAGGCACAAGGCTGATGGGGGGCAGCTGGGGGGGCTCAGGGGGGACCTTGTTGCTCCCCACAGGTGCCTGGCAAGGGCTGTGGGCAGGGGGGTCGGTCTCTGCTCCCAGGTAACAGGCGACAGGACAAGAGGAAACAGCCTCAAGCTGCACCAGGGAGGTTCAGATCGGGCACAAGGAAAAAGTTCTTCTCTAAAAGGGTGGCCAAGCACTGGCACAGGCTGCCTGGGGAGACAGTTGAGTCCTGTCCCTGGGGGTGTTGAGAAGACCATAGATGTAGTGCTTGGGGACACAGTTTAGTGGTGGGCTTGGCCGTTAAGTTTATGGTTGGACTTGATGATCTTAAGTGTCTTCCAACCTGAATGATTCTGTTAAAACACTTGGCCTTATTGCTTGCTTGCTTTTCATTGGCAAGAGATCACAACTGTTACTGAGAGTTTCACTAAATCATTTACTACTAATTCTTAAGCTGTTTTCTCTTGTCTTTTTATTTTTAATCTACACACAATTAATTCAGTATTCAGTCTAGCCTGAGGTCAATCATCTTGTTTCCCTGGATATGGGTGGTCAGTCCCGCTGTGATTACCTCACCGGGGTTTTAGCTGGAGCTGGTGAACGAAGAACGATCCCACCGAGGAGAGCCCAGCACCTGCCGGTATTGAGGCTTGCGAGTGCCCCCTCCCCAGCACCGACACCCCAAGCACCAGCTCACGGGTGGCACACATCTGGCGTGGTGAGTCATATGGCAGTGACAGAGTCCAGCTTTCCCCCCGTGGGGCGGCGCAGCAGATGTGCCAGGGAGGGGTGAGGCGGGAGCCGCGGGGTCCCGGGCGCCGTGCTGCGAGCGGAGACCTTCGCGGGGAGGGGGCGAGAGTGCCAGGCGGGCACGAAGGCAGATTTCATACTGGGCTTTGTGAAGCTCAGCAGGTCCTGTGTGGGTGAGCGGGTGGTGCACTTACCTTCGCTCTTGCACCCAGCCCCCCTGGCTGGCGCGGCGCGGGGGCTGTCCGGGCACGGCTCCGATGAAGCCCTTCGCTTCATCAGCCACTTTCTTAATCCTGTTGGCGGGCTCATTTTGAAAGGCAGAAATAAAAGTGAGATTTCCAGCTGTGCATAAATGAGATCCAGTCTGGGAGAGTGCACACGGTGTGTCAGAGGAATGCGGAGAGGTAGCGTGTGCTCTCTTTCATAAGCTAGGAACTGACGCTGATTACAGCTTCCCCCTGCCCCACTGTCCCCCAAATACTGGCCGAGAACTGGGAAATGCCAGAGTCTGCTCTAGTTAGTATCTTTTCCTCACATGTAGCTATCTCTAACTATTAATTTAACAGGGGGTTTGAAGTAGATCAGGACACACCCCCCACCCCCCACCCCCCGTAATTAAGTAATGCTAAACCAGACCTGACTGATGCTTTTCCACACCGGGAGAAGTTCTCGTTTAATGCAATGTCCAATTTCACTTTAACGCCTTCAGTGGTTTCCTCCAGCCCCTGCCTTTGGTGCGGTTGGGCTGCCCCAGGCTGGGAACAGGCGCCATTGCCTCGGGCAGCCTGCCCCTGCAGGTGGTTGACCCTGGTGGTAAAATGAAATTAATGATGAAGGATTGTACTCCTGGTCTTTAGACAGGTCTCTGACTTGGCCAAGAAAAGTAATCACCTATTTCCTCAAATGTCTTTCAGATTACTTTTCTTTTGAAGTTTTTGGTACTGTCACCAGTGAGAGCCCGATTCTCTTTCAATCACGGCCGCTCCTGCTGCTGTTTTCCCTCCGCTGGCGAGTCAGCAGCACTAAGAGAGTACAGGCTGTACCGATTTTGCCATTTATCTGAGCTAGATGCACAAGTCTCCGTGACGTTTAAACAGCAACTGATCTGCCACACAGTCTTGCTGGGTCCTGCTCGTTATTTTTTGCCTGGTGGGATGCTCTGTGTGATGGGGACTGGGAGGCGTACGGAGCCCCGGGGACCGTGGCACCAAGGGCGGGTGCATGAGTGTTCTGCTGTGACTGTGATTCATGACTGAGCTTGTTCCCGTGACAGTGCTTCTTGATATGAAGCTTCTTAGAAGCTAATTGTGGTTTTTAGCCTCTGGGGCTTTTTCATTAAGATAAATCAAATGCAAATGTACACTGCAAAGCCTCAGTAGTTTTTGTAGTAACGTTGCTTGCCACTGTACAACTTCACACAACTGTAAGAAGTATCAATTACAATTAAGTATTTTTTTCCTTTTTAAAATCACTAACCCTTCACGAGTGCTTGTAGTTTGCACGCCAGCTTAGCAAAAGCAAAAACGAACAAAAGACTGAGAGAAGAAAAAAACCAAACCTCCTGTGGACAAATACTTCTAGAATTTAATAGGATGGAAAAAGAAAGGGTGTAAGGTTTTGCAGCATCCTTTCGACTGGATGGGGACTGACATCCCTCCTGCTTGTCCAATTCCCTGAAATTCCATCGTAGAGGGATTAAACTCTTTAGAACATTTAGAAAGTCTATAGCAAAGCTTTTACTTTTTGTTCCATCTGTAGAGTCCGGGGACGCTTTTCAGCAGACATGTTACTCCTCTGCTTTTGGTTTCATCAGCTGAGAAATCATTTCCCAAAGGGAACATTAACTGAGCCACATCCATAGGCATGTGTTCCTTTTCCCTGATGGAACAGCAGCATTTTAGAAGTAAACTGCACAGCATCTCAGTTGACTATTGCAGATGTTGGAAGCACCTTAAATGCTCAGTAATCAGGCTGACGCCAGGGTTTTGTCTTGAGCTGGTGCTTATTGCAGGTTTCTGCTTTGCATGATTCACTTGATTTCCACTCAGAACACACACCCGGTGGTCCTGTTTTTCCTCCCCTTTGAAACTTGCTTCCTATGTGTATTTTATGAATAATGGGATACAAACTCCTTTTGGCCCTTTTTGGCAGTCAATGCCTTTGCCTGTGGTGTTGTCTGACCTGCTGCTGAGATGCCCTTTTGTAGATACAGAACGACATCTCTGACCGAGCCTTTGCACTCAGAAGAAAGCAGTAGTGATGGAGGGATGCTGAGCAGTCTGGAGAGGATAAAGGGAAGCAGACTGTCTGGTATGCTGACATAGTGCTCTGAATATTTGGCTCCTAAATGGAGAAATTATTACAAACTGAATCACAGGACCCCAGGCTGCTGAATTACTTTAAATGCATCTGCTACAGTTTCCATTCTAGAAGACTTAAAGAATTGCTGTCTTTCACCAATAAGTTGAAACATCATTAGCCTTTAATGAATTGATTTTTTTTTCCTTCCAAAATGTCACAGTTGTTTGTTATGGAACACAAGGAAGAGTGAGAATGTATATTCTCATAGTTGATTGCTGGCTATTACTGTTATAAATTACCTAATAATGTTGTTTACCAATTTGAGGCAGCTATGTGGAGTGAAGGGGAGCCCATATGAGATCATGAAAGATATTTAGCTTAAGAACCTGCCAAAACCAGCAAGGATGCCACAAGAACACTGTTATTAGCTAAATCCACCTGATCGTAGAGAGTGAGCGATGAAGGTGTTTATTAAAGTCTATTAAAGTCAATAGAAGATTTCCACTGATTTCCACAGGGGCCTGAACTGGATCACGAGGAAGGCTGTGTTTTTGTTTTTCCCTGCCTTTATGTGTATTAAAGGAATGCCACATGTGAATTGTGTTATGACACCACTGCAGCCATTTCAGGAGTCCCGTATTTCAGATGATGATTTAGTCTCTAAGGATTTCCTGGATAGACGTTAAGTGTGTATATACCATGCAACAATTGTAATATTTTTTTTCATTTCACTGAAAAATCTTGCAGAAATGATTAAAGCTTCCTTTTTCTTCTGGGAGAGGGATTTAGCCATCTGCTGGCCATCTGCATATCATCTGAAAAGTTTCCCAGTGAAATCTTTGTTTTACCTCAGAAAGCAATCTGCGTGCATCACAAATCTCACAAGGGCACTCAGAGTGATGGATTGCTCCTTCAGGCTGCTGGGTGTGTCTCTGCTCTGGTGCTGCTGCTCCAGATGGGGACGGTCTTCTGTGGGTCCCATGTCACATGTGCCAGCCTTGCACGGGTGCTCCTGATGTCCCTCATGGCACTGGGCACTCACGCTGATGAATGGGGCCTTTTGGGAAGGTCAGTTCCCAGGGGGCAAACTTCCATATCCCTCTCCTTAGCTCCTTCAAATATAATTGTGCCAGAAGCAGAAAATACCCGCCTTGATTCTGGAGGACCAGAAAAACCTGAACTAACCCGGTGTGCCAGATTGACATTTGGGTGTCTTGGCCCCTGGATCAGGGTGATTTGCTGGGGAAGGGGAAGAAAACCCCACCAAATCCTCTCGAGGTATAAAACTTCCCTTGCTGTTGCTGTATGGAAATCGCCAAGCAGGGTCCTGCTGCCAGCAGGGTCCTCAAGCTGCTGCTGGGTCTGAAGGAACTGAGAGCATCGTTACAGCTTGTTGGGTCGGCCCCCAGCAGAGCATCTCAGCATCTCTTGTCTGGAGCTTGCTGGGGCGGGCGTTGTCTTTTTTTTGTTGTGTTCAGGAATGACATTAAACATGTTACGAGTGTTGGGATGTCACAACGGGTCCTGTAGCTGGCTGAGTGACTGACTTGGATGAGGAGCCACAGGATTTTGCTTCCTTTTTACAGCCTGAAGGAGCTACCAAGAGTGAGGCAGGTCTGCTGTGTGTGTTCCCGTGCTTTGCGCCATACTGGCACTGATGGACTGGAGCTGATGATGCCATTGAAAAATACTTAGTGGAGTCTGGATACTGGCAAAAGGAGAGGTGAAATGGCTCCAAGTGGAGTTTGTGTGACCAGAGATGGAAGCAGTGCTGGCGGAGGGCCAAGGCGGAGCGCTGCCTGTGTGTGGGCACACCTGTGATGCCCCCAGCTGCATTACTATGACTTGCTAACTGTAGCCTTCAGCAGCCTGGGGGATGGCACTCGTTGCCTTTGGTGGGCTGCCCATCAAAAGCAAGATGGGACTTTGTCTCATCCCCACAGTTGGAAAAGCATGCAGTGGTTTGCATCTGACATGGGAAGAAATTATTTCTTTTCAACTGTTAAATGTACTACAATAGATCTAAGGTTATGGTTCTGTTTGGAAATGAGCAGCTGTTTGCTGGGCATTTTCATTTCTGGAAGTGAGGTGTCTGGCCGAGCTGTTTCAGGTATTGCAGCAGCAGCTGGGATTTGCAGTGCAGTGAGCACAGTGGGCCATCCCACGTGTTTCCTTCTGCACGTCAGATTGCTGTGTGGGGCAGGCTGTCCAGAAGGGCAACAGTTCAGAGCTCAGAAGTAGACAGAAAAAAATGTGAAGTGCTCATTTTTTTCCCCAGCCCTTATTCTGCAACTCAGATTCATGTCTTTCTGAGTTAAATAGGATGCTGGATGTGAACAAATGCTGAATTGGTCTATTTATGTGTTTATAGAGTCACTTCTGGCTATAGAATGGTCTAATTCAACTTGAAATGCCTTGGAAAATGTTTTGATTTAATGTTTTTTTGCATTGGTCTTGGATGTCATCTATATGTCTACACCTATACAGTGAGTGACCTCAAGACTGCAGCATCTCATGAACAGTTTCCCCCACAACACTCCGAGAAGCGTTTGCTGTAGACTAAGATGATGTGACTTTTGCAGTGTAAAATAGAGCTCCCACAGAGTCAGCTTTGGGCATAGCATGTACAAGCTTTTTCTTGGCTCCTCAGTTTGATTATACAACTCTCCATCTGGTTCTCCCATAATTCATTTCATCATGAAGTTAGCACTATCTCTGCATCTCAAAGGACTTCACTGGATCTTTCATCACCCTCAGCCAAAGCAGCATCACAGGTACTATTGGCTCATCTATAAAACTTGGAAAAAGTTGTTTTCTACCTTTCATCAGATCTTTCTTTCTGTGAGAATATCCTGAAGACTGGTATGGGGAGTTGGTTTTTTTCCTTCTGGAGTCTCATAGAAAGTTGCAGTAATTAGCTTGGGAAACTGTGAGGTGTTTAGAGCTGGTTTGATATAGTCATCGAGATGTTAATTGGACCATTTGCTTTATCCATCAGATAAACTTGGATTTTTTTTTTTTTTTGTTATGGTCTAAGTGTGAAAGTAAGCAATCAAGCCAGGACTTTGGATGGGAAAATACAGTATCTGTTTTAAATTCACACAAGGTAAGCAGTATTTGGAGAAGCTAATAGTGATTTATTTGTGCTTAATCCTACTAAGAAGTAATTAGGGTAAAATTTCCCCTAGTCTCTAGGAGCAAAATGACTGTCGTGGAGCTTTACCGGTCTGTCTTTAAGCTTGAATTCCAGTAAGTTTTCAGTGGAGACACTTAGGTATGTGACAACTAAAAATTAAGCACTCCGTCTTTGTCATGTGTATGTTTTATCGTCTGTGCACTGGTGACACTTCAGGTACGTCCCTTAGGGAACTCTTATGCTTACAAACAGCTCCTCGACAGCAATATCTGTTCAAACAAAATACAGGAAGCGAGTATTAGGTGTACATGTTTTACTGATTTCTGTATCTTAAAAAAACCTCAAGCAACATGATCATTACCCAGAAAAGTAAAGTCGTTAAGGCTAATAACCATTTCAGAGTATGTGATTATATATATTCTTTGGTGTGATAGATAAATGGCAAAGAAAGCATAACTCCTTTCTAATAAATTCCAGTTACGTAGAAGGCTTATCAATAAACCAAATTACTCAAAATGCACTACATATAAATGCTATACCAAAAAGTATGTGCATATGTGTTGAAAAGCAAATACCCTCACTGTCGTGTGAAAGGATCTTTCCCTTTCCCTCATTGCGGCCATGCAGCACCCGGTGCTCGGTGGCTCTGCCTTCCCCGCCCCCCGCCCCCAGCTCCTCGCTGTGGGCTCGGCCCTTCCCCTCCCAGCCGACAGCCCCGAGCTGTGGCCACGTCTTCATTAATGCCCTGGGTGACGAGGGGGAGCATGCCCTCAGCACCTGCAGGTGACACACAACCGCGAGGAGCGGCCGACGCGCCAGAGGGACGTGCCGCCGGCCGGGGCTGTGAGGGTCTGGAGAAAGTCCGGCAGGACCCTCCGGCAGCTCGAGGAGGAGACGCAGCCCTGCACCTGGGCAGGAGTGACCCCGGTCCCCTGGCCGGGAGGCAGCTTGGCGGGGAGGGACCTGGGGCTCCTGGCGACACCAGCTGAACGCGACCGCAGGCGGTGTCTGGCTGCGACAGGAAGACTCTTGCCAGCGGGTCAGGGAGATGATCCTTCCCCGCCGCTCACCACTGGTGAGGCTGCACCTGGAGTGCTGTGTCCAGTTTGGGGCTCCCCAGCAGAAGAGACGTGGACACGCTGGAGAGAGTCAAACATTGGGAAACTTTTTTTTAATAGTGAGGGTGACTGAGCACTGTCACAGGCTGCCTGGGGAGGCTGGGGGGCTCCTCCTCGGAGGTATTCCAAAGCTGTCTGGACATGGCCCTGGGCAAGCAGCCCTGGGTGGCCCTGCTTGAGCAGGGGTTGGACCAGATGACTTTCAGAGTTCCTGCCAGCCTCAACCATTCTGGGATTCTGCAAAGCTGGAGTGGGAGCTGCTGTCTAGAGAACAGCTGTCTCTTTGATTTCTGGCTCTCCTTCCTTCCCTTTCTTCTCCTTCTGCTCCCCTCCACCCTGGTAAAATATAAATTTCTCATCAGTTGGTAAGAAAATGGTATTTTTTCCATATGAGTTGTTGTTGTGTGATTATTGATACGATTTTAGTGTGAACCAACAACAACTTCTCATAGTTACAAGAGTTTGGAAACAACTTGATGGGAACCTAAATCTTCACCTAGTAAAAGAAGCGGCCCAATTCTGTTTCCTAAGCCCATTGTAATGTATCATTTTCCCTTCTCATCCTCTTTTTATCATAATGGAATGGCTCACAGGTTCCTGAGCCAGGATATCTGATTAAAAGACATATACGTTTAAAAGAATGCAAGCTTGCATCATATCTGACAACTGATGTATTTTATAAAAGATGAGTAACACAATGACATCCTGTCCTTATTTGGGCCCTTTTGTAGATTAATCTGTCATCTGTATACATCTCTAAGATGAACAAACATTTCTGTCAAAGTTTGAGCTATGTTTTGAGCTCTGAGGTTTGGGCTGATTATTATTAGAAGAAAAAAACCTTCATCTGGCTTGAGCCTTTTCGGAGTGTCATCTGTGTCATCTTTGCCTGCCTGCCTAGAAGATTTTTATAGCCTTCATCCATGTTTAGAAATAAATCAGTAAAGAATTTTCTTCTCAATTAGACATGCAGAGAGCATTAGAAAATTCAGGATTGGGATTAGAAAATTAATGGTTAGAAAATATCTGATTGTGAAAGCTGAAGATCTTTGGTGTGGACATGGGTGCAGCCATCTGGTTGGCAGGTGGAGTGAACATGGAGGATGCAGTTTTAGCCCTGGGGGTGCACGCGGCTCCTGTGGACACTGGCAATAGCAGTGGGATGAAGGGAAAATACTAAAACCAAGAAAGGCCCACAGAAGAAAAAAGTGTAGAAGATGGGGGCAAGGAACATTGTGGATACAGAGCAGAGGAGGTAAGAAGTAAAAGCTGGAGTTTGGCAGATGAAGAGTCTTCGATGTTGGGGACAGCTTCTGGGTCTGCTCCCCCCGGCTCCCCCGTGAGCACGCACCCCGCTGCTGGCAGTGTAACCACAGGTTCCTTCCTGTGCCATCTCGGGTATCTCAAGGGTAAGGCAGAGAGCTTCAAGAACAAGAGAAAGATGTCTTCTAGACACCTGTTTGCTTCACCTGTACCTCTAGAGCTGTTTATGAGCCTTGGAGGATTGGTATGGCGTTCGGTAAGTTTTTTGCTCCCTCTGGGCGCGGGTTGCATGCAGCACATGGAGGCTGCCAGCTGGATTCATGCTTGGGGTAGGTGCTGGGAGTTGCCCGTAGTAAGAATGGGCGGGGAAAGACAGACTGATTGTAATGGCCTTCTTCAAGAGTACATGTGGGATACACATTCATTTTTTGCTGATCTTTCCTTTCTTCCTCAAAGTCCTGAATCCGTGTTCCTGTGGGAAGCCAGTTAACCCTGAAGCCTGCGTTTTCAGTGTGATGTTTTGGCGGTGCTGGGAGCTGGTGCTGGGAGCTGGTGCTGTGTGGTCCCTGTGGCAAACCCAGGCTCGTGTCCTTCACTTCACTGCTCTAGTGAGGCTGTTTGCGTGCCATTGGCACAGGTTTTTTAGTGCTGGTTAGGCAATGCTGCAGTCTGTGGTTAATGCAATCCTTAAAAAACCCACAAAAACAAACACCCAAAATCCCAATCAAACAAGAAACCCCCAAACCAACAGGAACCAAGAATTCTTCTTAAAATGTAGGTCAGTTTTGCTGAAAATTCCTCTTCAATGTCCATCTCCTTGGTTGTCTGCTCCCTCAAAAAACTTCCTATCTATGGTAGCATTAACCCCATGAAAAAAAATTGCCATTGTTTGTTTGGTTTTAAGAGGGGCAAATCCAAGCCTCCAGCTTCAAAGCTCTCTACTTTCATTGCTATACACATGGGGCAGTTTGCAATATATGCTTGAGAAACTAAGAAAGACAGAAGCCTTATTGCGTTCCCAGTTTGGCTTAGCACTTTGGGTTTAACATTAGACATTGGCAGATGGTCTGAAAAATACGGCATTTGCACAAAGCACAGTAGTTACAACATGAATTCAAGTGCGGTTTGCAGGTTTTGAAGTTTGGCACACAGTCAGCAGCTGGTGTGGGCCTTGGTTTTGGAGATATCTTCAGCTCAGCATTTTTCTAGAAGAAAACACATGGAAATTCACATAAAGGTGACATGGGTGTGGGTCAGGATAAAGCATAGGTGCAATGAAAGCAAACTGTGAGAGGAGCTGGCTGGAGATGAGCAGGCGGTTGCCAGCAGTGAGACCTGTGTTAGCAGCAGTGCAGAGGTGTGGTGGGACTGGATCACGGGAAGCACTGGCTGGGGACCAACCTCCTGAACAACATGGTAAACCTCCTGAGCCCCCCATTCTGAGCAGCTGGAAACGTGACTGGCTAGAGCATTGGGAAATGCTCTGTAGGGAAGCATGTGGCAGCAGTGAAGGAAGGGATGGAAGAATCTGCAAAGGTAATGACGTTACAAGTAACATAAAGTAAGGAATTACTCTTGGATCCCCAGACTTTTCAAAGGAAAGAGTGAAGCCTCCCTACCAATCTGTTGGAGCTACTGTTGGAGCTCGGTAACTCTGTGCCACCAGATTTGTGCACGGGAATTAACTACAGACACGGGTAAGTGAGCTGAAGAAGATCTCTCAGCCTACCCAGGGAGTGCCACTCATCTGTCCGTGCTTTGGAAAGGTGGAAAACTTGGGGTTGGTCAGCGTGTGCCTGGGACCAGGGGAGATCGCTGCAGCCCTCCAGCCACAGGCACCCTACACTTCAGCTCGGGAGTTCCTCAGGAGTTTCAGTTTTAAGGTAAAGTGTTAAGTGGTCTCTAAGTGCTTTAGGAGCCTTTAAGCCAAAATACTTTGGCAAAGTTTGGTCACAAGAATATCCTGCTTTGAGCTGAAGGAACTAAATGGAACTAAATGACATCCTTTTGAGCCTGGGTCATCCCAGGAGTTCAGGAAGTGTTTCTAGGAGGGTTATTGGCACAGGGAGTCAATTAGAAAGGAAAAGGACCTTGAAACGTTTCTGCTTGCAGCAGTGACTGGTTTGGCTATAAATGGCTATCACAACACATTAAAAATAAAGTAAAAATGCTATTTTCTACTCTTCTAGGCAATCTCTGAAGTACTGGACCCTGTAATACTTTACATTCGAGACCTATGGGTAACGTCACATTGAGGAAATCCATCAATCTGAATTTACTGATCTGGTAAAATCATTAGCTAACATTTTCAACCAAGTACCAGCTTCTTTGTATGCCTCTGCTTTAATGTTTCAGCACCTGCAGTTAAAACCCAGCAGACAGAAAGCCTGTGCCCCTGGGCTGCAGAGCCTGAGGGTGAACCCACACAGTGCGGCTGGGAATGGTCCCTCTTTATGGCAGATGCCTCGATAAATTTACAAATAATTAAATCAGCTCAAGGTTAAAGTAACTTTTGTGTAAAAGAGGTCTGTAAAAACCAAAAGCGAAATCATACCCAAGACGACCCTTCAAACCCAAACAACCACCTCTGAGTAATCTAAGATCACACAGTTTTCTTTCCACCATTAATGTTTTGCATCTGTTTTTACAGTATTTAGAGCTTCAAATTGTATGTCAATTATTTAAATTGGGGTATGGCAGTAAAAGCCTTGCAAATGAGCACACTGAGGAAAACTGCAGAAGTAAGAAACCGCTCTAATTCAGCAGAGTTCTCTGAACAGCCACCTACCTTGGAGGATTTCTTGTTCTCTGCCTCTTTCCTGCTGACTTTCTGGGATCTTTTAGTTAAGTCTTCAAAGAGAAGAGCACAACATAATATTAAATCAATTTTACATCATGTGTTATTTAATTGAGATGCTTAATAGTATTTTTGTGGGAGAGAAGGCAGACAACCTGCACAGCCACCTTGTCACCACGCACGTCGCCTCTAGGAGGTGACCCCCCTGCACCAGCGGGTCCAGACGCACGTGGGCAGGGGGCTCGGCGAGGCAGAGGGGTGCTGGTGGCAGGGCTCTGGAAGGGCTTTTTCACACATTGTTTGGTCAGGTGTGAGCAAGAAAAATAATTTCAGAGAAATAAAATTAAAGGTCTCTGTATAAAAGGTAGGGTTACTTATGCACATTAGTCACATGAATAAAAATGGGAAAAACCTTTAGAATCCTGTATTTTTTTTCCTCTTAATAGTTGGTGTTACCTGCATAGTTTTGCAGGCATTAATGAGCGTACGCTGGTTTTCGCAAGCAAAAACCTCTTTGCTGATTTGGCATAAACTCTTCATCTGTATGATCCCACCTTTCCTTCTTCATTTTGGTCCTTTTTCACCCACCGCCTTGTTTTACAGAACATGACTTGCAAAGGCGTTTCATTAGTGTGCCTGTAGCTTTGGAAGGTTTGTGAATATTTGTAGAGTTGAATCTTGGATCTGGTAAATTTAGCGTGTGTGTGTTCAGATTATGCCCGATGTAACTTCTTTTTTTCTTTAGATCAAATCGCTAATATTTGTGAACTTCCTCCTATTATCCCTTGAAGTCTAATAGCATTTACTGCAGTTGTTATTGTCATTATTATCATTCCAACTCTAACGCTGTTTATTACTACGTATAAACTCCGTGACTAAGACTTCTCTTGGGATCAACCCTGCAAGACTGTTCAAGTGTGAGACACTTCCCAGCTCCCTAATCTGGTATGGTATGTTTAATATCTTTATTCTGTGAGTGTGAGGTCTGTAATAAGTGCTACCTGTATGTAACAAAAGACTGGGATGAAAAATTTACATATGCCCACCAATGAATGATAGACCCTTGTCTATTCTAGTGTTTGCTCTCCATATCTTTTTGAATATTTAATGATTGCCAGGATTTACAGAATGAAGAATACATATTTTAGGCTATTTTGGGGAGTTTCATTTATTATCCTTTTGTCATTTTAGGTAGGGTTATACACTTCTAAGAAACAGTGGGAAGGAAAACTATACTTCAAGAACATAAAGTTATTGCCATTTAATAAGAGCATGTCTTTACGGGGGCCTTGCTCTAACTAGGATTAGTGGTTTGGATCCAGTTCCAGCTGGCAGATTATGCCAGCTTTGTTATGCTGCCCTTTGAAACTTTCTGATTCTAACCAAGATGCTTGTAAGCCATTTAATTCTACATGAATTTAATTTTCTGCAGTACAATTGTACAGGATTGTCTGGATTGCTCCATCTAGAAAACTGTTTCAACAACATTCAGTGAAAGGTTATATGAAGTGACCGAGCAGAGATTTAAATATTGGCATGATGTAAACATGCTTTGATTGTTCCGGGGAATTTGGTGAAGAAAACGATGCTCAGTGGGCAGATGAGAGGGAGATGCAGAGATGCCTTTTTTGACAAGTGAATGCTGTAGTTGTCTCTTCTGGGTTGGGTAAAACCCTTGCTTTTCCCAGCTGGCCTCTAATCTCATATTCCTCTACCTACTGCATTTCCAACAGCTGCCCAGCGGGCCAGCTCCTTATACAGCTCGGCTGTGACGATACAGGACAACATAACAGGCTTGTGAAGATACTGATAGCACGCACCGCTGAGCCCTGTTGATACAACTGCAATTTGAAGAGCTATAAAAAGCGTGTATTAATTAATGATTGAGTATTTTACCAGCCGATGCTAACAAATTCTCTGCTTACCTTTTAATTCCATCTTGGTTTTTATTGAATTTGAGTTGGTACCACGAGCACTCTGATAGATTGATTGATGATTGATTGATTGATTGATTGATAGGTGTGTAAACAGCTGATTGCAAATGAATTTCATTACTCAAGCATGGCTATGGCAACATTTAAAACTGGAGCCATAACATGACTGCCTGCATCTCTGCTGTGTGTGGGCAACCAGAAGGAACTGGACTTGGTATAAAGAAATGTCACTGGGATAGGAAGGTCTATCCAAAATGTTTAAACTGATCTGATGAGAAATCTTTCTGTTGGCTAATATAAAAATAGATTATGTATATCAGCATGACAGATTATAAGCAATAAATTATAAAGAAATTGATATTATCAGGAGGGGAAGGGTGGCTGTGGTTATCTAAACACTCGCGATATTTGCTTTAAATCGTGGATATTTGCTGAGCATGCTGCTCAGATGAATGCGGTTGGCAAAGTGATATGGCATGGCACTGCCCACCTGCCATGTTTAAGGCACAGGCACATTTTTGTGAGAAGATAAGTGAAATCAGCTGAAGGGAATGCATTTTGTATCTCTGATTTTAAGTGGAATAATAAAGTTATTGGAAGTGTGAGACTGAAGGCATCTAGGATCACAAGGACTATGAGATGGAATAGCTTGGGAAGCTGCGGAACAGCATCAGCTTTACTAAGCTTGCAGTTAAGCAACCTTGAGTTAACTCGGGATTCGAAGGTTCAGCTTTCATTGGAAATGCATGTGTGGGGCAACTCCTTCTCCTTAAAGAATTATTGTCCTCAGCAAGCGTGCAGAGAAAATACAGGCAGCCAGGTAAGAACCCAACCTGCTTTAAGCAAAATTCCTAAAAGCCTGTGGAAAGAAGCTAACCACGAGAAGCTTTATTTTTTGATCTGTTATATTTTTGATACAGTTATGGATGATGTTCTGCAGCTAATTATCCTTTCTTGGAAGGAAAAAGTTGGCTTAAATTACATTGAAAGAGTTAGGGCAGACACTAGGACAAAAATTTGTGAATGGGTAAGCATTGCCCTGACAAGGGACTGCCCTAACAGGACAGCTGCTCACCGGCCCGTAACAGCAGCGACATCGCTGGTCCTGTCCTGGGTGAAGGGATGAGCCCTGGCTATCCTCTGCAGTGCTCTTTTCTTCCCCTGGTTAAAAATTGTTTGGCATGAAAGTAAATTGAGATTGAATTTATATTTAATTAATACCTTACACTAAATGAACACCTTAGAGAACTGTTGAGTTCTCAGCCACAAGAGCAGATCCTAAAAACCCCAAAAAGTTAGGTTGACTTCTTCTCTTTGCACTAGACTTTCTGGAGTACTGGAAGGCTAATGCCCGTATTAACGGCAGAACACTTCTCTAACATAAAAACACTTACAGTATGAGAGGAGCTGAAGCAAAATCTGTAAGATGAAACAAATTTATGTATTTAGTTAGTTGTTTAGTTTTTTGCTCTAAACTGTGGTTTGCCTTGTTGCCGTTCTTAGCTGCTGTGGCCGTGTTGCCACTGCAGCTCCGCGTACTCTGAGGCACTGGGGTGCAATTGCCACGCTGTGGTCAGCTGGCCAAGCAGCCCACAGCAACCCACGGCTGTGTTTGCTGCAAACCTTGCTGATTTGGCACCGAATGGCAGGTTTTACCAACCGACTATGGAGATGGGTGGGAGATCCGAGAGGTGCATTTTGTTGCTCTTCGAGAGGCTGCATTCCGTCTTCTCCTCAATCACCATGTGGGAAGCGGCAGCTCTCAGCAAACTGTAGCAGAGCAATAGGCTTAGGAAGAGGTTCTTGCTTTCCATCCTGTGGAGGAAAAATTCCATTGTTATGAAAACCAAATTGGTCAAAACCTGCACACAGGAGAGACGCAAGGATACAAATCTCAGCAATGGCTTTCTGTCATGCTGTGCAGCTTTAGCAATGTACCTCTGACAATTCCTTTGCTTCCAACCCTTTGTCTCTGATACCAGCACACCTAAGATTGCAGTTGTCCGAGTGGGAACAATGCTGCCTTAAATGTAACTCTCACAGATGGCCTTTTGTTTTCTAACACCCCCCACCACCCCAGTTCTTTTCTCAAAAGGTTCAGATTTCCCAAAAGCTGTGTGTTCTTGCCACTGAGGCTTAGTGCTGTGTATTGTGTGACCAAGGGGGGAAGAACTGCTGCAGTCACTTTTGCCTGGCTCAATCACATCATCAGATTTTTCCCAGAAAACCTCGTTTAAAAATTTGTGCTACAAAACCTGGAAAAATGACAATAATTTAAAACAAACCCACAAATTATGTTTCCTATTAGTTTTTGCCATTTTGAAACAAGTCATTGAAGAACTGTCTTGTTTTATTATACACTGATGTGGCTGCTCTGGTCCTATGGTAAATCATAGCCATAACTCATGCAAGTTATAGAACACCCAGTGCTGTAAATCATTTATGGGTCTTAGGGTTTAGTATGTACTTAATAACTTCTGAGATGTAATGAATTCTAGGGAATTTAAGCATGTTTATGGAGAAGCCTGAGCTCTGCAGGATGTGGCTGTGGGCCTTGGAGGAAAGCCAACGGCCCTGGCCGAGCCCCGCGTGAGCAGTGCAGCTCTGCAGGGTGCACAGTGCGTGTCCCCGTCCTGGTGCCTTTTTACGTGGTTGAGGTTGATTTTATTTCCATCTGCATTAGTTTTGTGCTGTGTCAGAGGTAGGGGAGCCTCCCCTGGGGCACTGCAGCCTCCAGATTTGTGCCTGGCTTTGGGGCAGTGAAAAGCCACTAGGAGCAGTAAGAAGAGGGAGTGAAACCAAATGTTTTGAGCTGTTAATCTGGTTGTAATTACTTAATTACCAGAGAGTTAAGATATGCAGAGTTGCTGCATTGGAAGAGCTTCAGTCTAACTGCTGCTGCTAAGCCGGGTCTGTGTGACACCTGCTTTTACAGCCTCCACTGACCCCACTCCCTGGAGAGGCTGCACGCTGCACCCCATTCCATGTGCTTCACTGGTTTCTCCAGCCTGTCCCACCGGCCATGCTGGTGGGAAGAGCGTCGACACCGCTCACCTCGCTGGCTGCAGCTGCACTGCCAGGACCCAGCCTCGGCGGGGTCCTGCCAGGGTCTGCGGGGCACCTGGGCTGGACCCCCGGTGATTCAGGGACATCTGCACAAGCTGCAGCCTGAGGCGGATGCATCCGAGCTCAGAGCTTTCCAGTAGGGGAGATGAACATATAGGGAAGCAAGTGCTGCTCTTTCACCGCCCTCACTGTAAAAAATTCCTTCCTTCCCTGTATGCCCAGATCCTGTGAAAATCAGCATACTTAAATGCTAAACAAGCTAAGATTTCTTTAAGTAAGGTATTTTATTTGACCAACTGCGCATTTGGAAACGTAGACCAGCTTTTGGGAACACAAGCCATTATTCAGTTCTTTTTGAATTTTAAGCATATGCCTAGAATATGAACATCAGCAGGGATAATCAGCTTGGTAAAATTAGTTACGTAAAAAGAAGTTCTAATTGGGACCTGAATTTTTATGGTTATGACCTAAACAGTTATCTACATATATAAGTGTGTGTTAGAACAGTCTTTAGAAAGCATCAAGAAATCTCAGTCAGGTTTGGGCATCTTCTGTGAAAAGAAGTGGGGAAAATGATAAAAGGGTATCTCTTCTGCATTAAAAAAAATAATAAAATCAGGCTAGGTTCCTGACCTAGCAAATGTCAGGTGGTGGTGGATGCCCCGTTCCTGGAAATGTTCAAGGTCAGGTTGGAGGGGGCGCTGAGCAACCCAGTGTGGTTGAAGACGTCCCTGCTCCCTGCAGGTGGGTTGGACTTGGGTGGCCTTTCAGGTCCCCTCCCACCCAAACTGTTCTGTGGTACACGGCATGTCTAGGACAGGTAAATGTAGACATTTGGGCTTTAATTTTTCCCCTGCTCTCAGCTGGAGTGAAGAGAGCAAGCTGTGAGCTGGAAGCTGTTTATATTTGCACATGTGGTGTTCATGCTGTGGGTTTTGCTTTCTTAAGCAACTTTTTAGCCTAGTCGCAGGATACGCTGTGGAACATACCTATGCCTTACAGGTCAGTGCATGCTGCCCATCTGGCGTACTGGCACAGCTGGCACATGACTGTCTGTTGGAGACCATGTCAACATGCCCCCAAAGTACTGTTTAGGTAAACTTCTTCTGTCCCAGAATGTTGTTTCCATTGTAGTTCCTTGGCTTTATCTCAGCAAAACTGCCAATGAATGCAATTGTGCCTGTGCAAATGCAACAAAATAGTAAAATTCTACAGCTTGCATGTGTTCGCTTCAGGGTGACATGCGAGTACACTCTAGTGTTAAAATGCAAACCTAGCTGCATGTGTTGATTTGAATTCTTGTGCACATGGGGGGCAGAGAGTGGGTTGCCAAAAGCACTTAGGTGGGAGGAATTTTACAGCCTTTGAGTGACTGAACCTGGAAAACGTATATTGGTGAATATACATTTTATCTGAAAAAGGTAACACACCTTGGAGCAGCGTAGACTGCTAGATGTGTGCAACAGGGAACTCTGAACAGCGTTCAGAGAACACAGCAAGCAAATAACAGCATATGTGTAGTAAAACTGATGATTACGGATAAGAAACCTGGAATCTCCGAAAGCAGCAAGATTAGTAGCAGAAGGTTACAACAGCAAAGTAGACATTACTGCATAGAAAATTCTCATGGTGTAGAACCATTAAGAGCAGACACAGATGTTTGAACAGAATTTAGTCTTCAGAACCAAAGGAGAGAGGGGAGCAAACTAATCCAGCGGACTTTGAGAAAACAGATTTCTGTAAGTTCAGAAATTATGGGTAAAGCTCCACAAGAAACAAAGCTGAAATGAAAAACCCCCAGTATTCAGAAAACTAACTTGTGGTTAGAAAGCTACAATGAAACTGAATCAAATGATTAAGAGCAAATATCTGGTGATCTGTTAGAAAAAAATATGCTTAGAGCAATTGACACAAGTTTGGCCTTCTTGTTAGCTGTGAAAGGAGGGGATTACACATTTTTTCAGTTTGATTTTTTTAAAAATTTGAGATTTTTGAAGTTGTAACCATTTGGTGTGATTATTAACCCTCTAACTCTTGCAGCTGGAGGAAATAAAACTGAGTGGAACTTTTTGAACTGCTAAGTCCAATACATAGTTATCCTCCACAATCAGCGCGTGTCCATCTCTTTGTAGGTTCGTGACAAGTTGACCAATTATTGCAATTGTAGAGCCCTTCCACACCTCCCTGCTTAATTGCCATATAGAAATTAATTGTCCTTTTAATTTTCAGCCTGACCAGTCTGGGGAAGACATCAAGTACTTCATCTGTTTATATCTCCCTGCTCCATTGACTGCCTGAGTCACCCTGGCTATTCTCCGCGCCTCCTTGGCTGTGCGGCTGTGCAGTTGTGTGCCTGGGTGGCTGTGCAGCCGTGCGGCTGGGTGTCTGTGCGGCTGGGTGTCTGTGCGGCTGGGTCTGTGCGGCTGGGTGTCTGTCTGTGCGGCTGGGTGTCTGTCTGTGCGGCTGGGTGTCTGTCTGCGGCTGGGTGTCTGTGCGGCTGGGTGTCTGTGCGGCTGGGTGTCTGTGCGGCTGGTGTCGTCTGTGCGGCTGGGTGTCCTCTGTGCGGCTGGGTGTCCGTCTGTGCGGCTGGGTGTCTGTGCGGCTGGGTGTCCGTCTGTGCGGCTGGGTGTCTGTCTGTGCGGCTGGGTGTCGTCTGTGCGGCTGGGTGTCCGTCTGTGCGGCTGGGTGTCCGTCTGTGCGGCTGGGTGTCCGTCTGTGCGGCTGGGTGTCTGTGCGGCTGGGTGTCCGTCGTGCGGCTGGGTGTCTGTCTGCGGCTGGGTGTCCGTGTGCGGCTGGGTGTCCGTCTGTGCGGCTGGGTGTCGTCTCGGCTGGGTGTCCGTCGTGCGGCTGGGTGTCCGTCTGTGCGGCTGGGTGTCTGTCTGTGCGGCTGGGTGTCCGTCTGTGCGGCTGGGTGTCCGTCTGTGCGGCTGGGTGTCTGTCTGTGCGGCTGGGTGTCTGTGCGGCTGGGTGTCTGTCTGTGCGGCTGGGTGTCCGTCTGTGCGGCTGGGTGTCCGTCTGTGCGGCTGGGTGTCTGTGCGGCTGGGTGTCCGTCTGTGCGGCTGGGTGTCCGTCTGTGCGGCTGGGTGTCCGTCTGTGCGGCTGGGTGTCTGTGCGGCTGGGTGTCCGTCTGTGCGGCTGGGTGTCCGTCTGTGCGTGGGTGTCTGTGCGGCTGGGTGTCTGTCTGTGCGGCTGGGTGTCCGTCTGTGCGGCTGGGTGTCTGTCTGTGCGGCTGGGTGTCTGTCTGTGCGGCTGGGTGTCCGTCTGTGCGGCTGGGTGTCCGTCTGTGCGGCTGGGTGTCTGTGCGGCTGGGTGTCTGTCGCGGCTGGTGTCCGTCGTGCGCTGGGTGTCTGTCTGTGCGGCTGGGTGTCCGTCTGTGCGGCTGGGTGTCTGTCTGTGCGGCTGGGTGTCCGTCTGTGCGGCTGGGTGTCTGTGCGGCGGGTGTCTGTGCGGCTGGGTGTCTGTCGTGCGGCTGGGTGTCCGTCGTGCGGCTGGGTGTCGTCCGTGCGGCTGGGTGTCCGTCTGTGCGGCTGGGTGTCGTCTGTGCGGCTGGGTGTCTGTCTGTGCGGCTGGGTGTCCGTCGTGCGGCTGGGTGTCCGTCTGTGCGGCTGGGTGTCGTGCGGCTGGGTGTCTGTCTGTCGCGGTGTCTGGCTGCGGCTGGGTGTCTGTCTGTGCGGCTGGGTGTCCGTCTGTGCGGCTGGGTGTCCGTCCGTGCGGCTGGGTGTCCGTCTGTGCGGCTGGGTGTCCGTCTGTGCGGCTGGGTGTCCGTCTGTGCGGCTGGGTGTCCGTCTGTGCGCTGGGTGTCTGTGCTGGGTGTCGTCTGTGCGGCTGGGTGTCCGTCTGTGCGGCTGGGTGTCTGTGCGGCTGGGTGTCTGTCTGTGCGGCTGGGTGTCCGTCTGTGCGGCTGGGTGTCCGTCTGTGCGGCTGGGTGTCTGTGCGGCTGGGCAGCGCGCAGGCCCAGAGGAGCCCTGGCAGTCTCTCTGCAAGTTCCCAGATCTCAGCCCCCAGTGAGCTTTGGAGTTCGGCATGTAGGGGCTTCCACCTGCAGCAGGGGCTCTTTGTCGTTATCTCCCAGCTATCTCTTGATGCCAACGCTGGGCTCAGCCCTGTCCTGGATCACACTGAGCCTGCTAACCCCCTCCCGCAGATCCCTCGCCGGTGATGTAGTGCCCCAACAGCGTGCGTTCCCAGGGGTGCGGGGCTCAGGGGGTGCCTGGGGCGCTCCCTGAGGGCAGGACCCAATGGCCGTACCCTTCTCCTGGGTGCTATGAGTGCTGTCACCACTGTCACTGCACCATCCACAGAGGTCTCACGCAGACTCAAGCATGGCTCCCGCGTACCTTTGCTCTGAGGGTTAAGCACTGCGATTCACTGCTCGGCTGCTGAACTCCAGCACGTCTTCCCTGTTGGCAGCCCCCTACGCACGATGCTGAACGTGCTTCTTTCACTTAAACATAACTGTAACCTAACCACCTAACTGTCAGCAGCCATCACAGCAAAAGTAGTTTTATGACCTCACAACACACGGCAAGGATGAAATGGAGTGCGCTGGGTCTCCTTGTCACACATCCATCGCATCCCTTTGACCTTAAGTGCAGGGTCTGTACAAAAGGCTTTTTCCTGTGGGAAATATCCTGTATATCCCCATCTGCTACTGATCATCATAGGAAATCCTCAAAATAGTCCAAGTTTTCCTTTTCTTCAGTACAGCTAGATGAGTATGATAAATACCGTTGCATTGCCTGGAGATAACTTTCCTGGCTACTGCCAGACCTGCTGTTTGTGTCTGCTTGCATGGGCACATCTCTGCAGGGTTTGCTTGTCACTAGTTCCAATCGCTTGCATTTATAATTACCACAGCATCAGAGTTCTGCCAAACTCAGCTGTTCTGGAAGCCACCAGGGCAATGTTAATTCCACTTACCAATGGGCTTTGATATGGAATCAGGAATGCAGATTTACGTTTATGTGGATCCCTTGCACATAACAACTAAAATCATTGAACAAATGCATTTTACAAAAACCATAACATTTTTGTTCTGAACACGATAATGTATTTTAAGTGACAATGATTCCTGATCCCCCCTTCCCCTGCCCCCCAATATCTATTTTGTGTTAGTCAAGGGGTGGGGGAAATGTCACTATCTGATTGTCCCATTTGTGTACTTTTTTCTGGGCGTCTCCCAGTCTAACTTTACTTTTCTTTTAAACAATTGCCCATGGTTGTAGAAAACAGGTTCCATATTTCGAGAATCTGTTCCAGTCTGATACTTTGTTCATTATTTCATGTTCTACCCTTGCATCTTGACTTGTTTAAAAAAACTGAAGTGCACGGTTGTGGTGCTTGGGTATAAACAGAACCTCAGTTTGGGTAAGAAATGCTCCGTGTGCTGTCTGTGAAGATAGACATGGCTGTAGCTGACAAGCAACCGTTTTCAGACTTGAGGCAAACTTAGGTCCAAGTCTTTTTTCTTTCAAGGGTAATAGTTGAGGCTAATTTTATAGTTCTCCTCTAATACCCCTTAGTGCTATTGGCTAAGTTTGTCCTCCAGCCTACCTATTTTCCCTTAGGTATTCCAGAAATTGCCCTGGAGCCCATACTGCAGGTGAAGCTGGGTGGTTACATGCCTTTTGCTCAGGGATTTCATCCATCAGCCTGCCCAAACTGCTGCCAGACAAGCCCGTGTTCCCACTGTCTGCGCCACCACGTGCCGTGCTGCACCGGCTCCTCCCTGCCCTGGCTGGGTGGCTGTGAGGCTCGGCTTTCCCTTTGCATAAAACAGGTGTATATCCTTATTTACCTGCACAAAATGGTGTAATCTTAACTTGGCTTTAAACAAACAACTGGCACGAATTTCTAGGATTAAAATGTGTCACATCCAAATTTCGGCTTCTTTTCTGCTTCAACAGAGCTATAAAATACTATTGACCAAAGACGAACGGGCAGGTGGCATTGGAGGGCTTCTCTCAATTCATTCTCATTCCGTTTCTGTCTTTCAGACTCTTTTCTCTGGTCTTTTGTGTATTACTTTTTTCATTCCCCGGTATAGGAGCCTAGCACAAAGGGCACTGTCTTTTCTCGAGCTTCTGTATACCAAACCCACAATCAGTTTACTAAAATGAATTGTATATGTTGTACAGAGGTAAGTGCACCAGAGAGACTTCTGTTGTGTTTGATGTAGTATGTTAAGTTTCTGCGCAATTTTAACATTTTTTTTAAGCTATTGAACTCAGTTTACCCTTCTTGCTGCTTTTATTTCTATTTTCTGTCTACCTTTTGTTTTCTTTCATTTTCAGTGATCCACTGTGCCCGGTTGCTTTTGACACAGAATTTTCTTTGGACACATTTCTCCTACCTTTCATGCATTTAATTCTTTTTCCTTTTGCACTTTTCCATTGTTTCCCTACCTTGTCCTCATCATCTCCAGCTGGATGATCCTGAGGAATGAAGCAGTGAAACTGGATGAGATGCAACAGTGCAAAGGCCAAGTTCAAACACTGAAGCTTGAGGGCAAAAAAATTTCTGAAGTTAATGGCTTCTGGATTTCAAATGTTAGAAAGGGAAGAACTGGCTGTATTGATTACAGCGTGACCAAGAGTGATAATGTGATGCAGCTGTGAAAAAAGCAAATTCAGTCCCAGGGTTTATCAAGAGGAGTTTGTAACAGAGCTATGAAAGCATTTATATTGTATGCAGATACTGGTGTTCATTTAGAGGATTGTGTCCAAATTTCATTGCCCATGTAGAACAAAAATGCATTTAAATTAAAATGGATGGCAGCAAAGAACCATAAAATCATTACAAAATGTCATTGCTTGAGATAACATACGATCTAGCAATGTCTCCCAGGATAGTGTCCTAGACACCCAATTTCTTTATACTCCACTTGACATGACTTCATGTGGAAGGTGGTGTGGGCCTTCATCCCCTCATACATGTTGATGACAAATATGAGAACATTTCATTTACATTTGTGATAAGCCTGAACATGATCAGGCAAAAGGATCTTGTTCTATGCCTAGAAACAATGCTTTAGCGTCAAATATTCTTGAATTTTTTAAGGATGCCTGAATACTAATACACTGTTATCACATCTAACTGCATGGTTTTAAAAGCACCTTACGAACATATACCATTCCCTCATTTCCTTGGTTGCATCAAACTGGTTTACTGTATTTTTGGTAAAAGTAAAATGAGCTACAGTGAAAATTGCTTCAAGCTTCCCTCTTAACTTTGAAAAAGGAAGGCATTTCTGAGAGTATCTGAGGCATGTTCCATCTCTAGTAAACTCAGTCATACTGACTTTGAGCTTTAGTCTTCTTGTGTCAGAATCCCAGAATCCCAGCACGGTCAGGTTGGAAGGCACCTCTGGAGACCATTTAGTTCAACCTCCTGCTGAAGCAGGTTCTCCTAGAGCAGGTTGCACAGGAGGAGATTCCAATTAGACCTCCTCCATTAGACTGGTGTCTAATGTTACCTGCTCCTTCGGTAAAGCAAGAATAACATAACAGTCATCCTTCAAGTCCTCAGGTCCCGGAGGACCTCGGTAACTGAATTCTGCAGGAGCACAGCTATCAAACACTGGGGGAACGGGGTGATCAAAGCCTGATGGAAGGCAGTCCTCAAATCCCAGAGCACTACAGTGCTCAGATGCTGCATGGGTGCTGTTCCTGAAGTTTTGGGCACATGCATTTCATTAACTGAAGCAGAAGGCTTTACAGTTTTCATGTTTTTGAGTACCTCATATATATATATAAAAAAAGCAGCAATATGAAACTGATGGCATCCTCTACAGTCTGTTCCTGTTAAGAATAGTCATAATTTGATCAATGGAAGAAAGCTGACGCTTTCCTTCATCTGTGTCTCATAACCATACACACAGATGCAGTTGCAAAAGTTGTATGGGCTGCATCGACCCTTGCTATGACCTGCAGCCGCTTGGGGCTGCTTGATGGCTAAAAACAATTAAAGACAAACGAGGCACACAGCCAATCCAAAAAGATTTGCAATGTGCAGGACTATGCAATGACACGCATAATTTGGCTTGTATATGTCTAAAAGCCCTGATTTACAGATGCTGTATGTGTTATTTTTGTAGAAATATATAAATGCAGTCATTTTTAATTCTCTGTGTGTGTACGTAGGGAAGGGGATAGCTCAGCACACTCTTTCAAACCACCCTGTGTTTATTTTTCTCTCTGCAGCTACACTTATCTATTACCCCCCCTGTAATTAGGCTGTATATCACACTGTTTAGACCAAAACCACTTGAGCTGGGATGGGTTGAAAAGGAAGAAAATAAATTTCCATCCTGAGGATGTTCAGCTGAGTCCACTGGGCCGTCATAGCTCAGATTTCAGGATGGCAAAAAGGGTGAGAATCACTCTTTATGGCAGCTAGAACCAAGACTCACTGGGGCTCAGAGATCAACTGTGTTTGGACTAAAAAGGAAGAGTCTGATTAGAAGAAAAACTTGTCCGTCACAGTCACTATAACTATAAATTACTTGCTTGCTCTTCCTTCTATCGCTCATTCGGAGCCACCCCTACCTGCTCAGGTGCTGCATTCTTTGCTCAGGATGGTCAGGACAACAAAAAGAGGTTTGAATTACAGGAGAAAAGGTTGAGATGAGACATAGGGAAAATCTTTGCAACATTGAGGATAGGGAAGCACTGGAATAGCTTGCCTGGAGATAATTACTCAGTCTCCAAAGTCAGAGACATTTAGGAATGAATTAGACATATGTCTGTCAGTCAGCCTGCTATGCCACTTTTCATACTCAAAACTAACACAGATTAAAACCCCCCACCAAAGCCAGACAAAACTACACCTTCTTTAAAACTACCCAGTGTGATGGTGCCTATAAAGCAAATATGGATCTGCGTCCCAGTTGTCAGACACACATTAGATGCCACAACTGAGGATGGAGTGAATTTAAAAATTAAAAATAGAGTGTAATAACTGAAATACTTAGACACAACTAATGTCAAAAGAAGCAACTCTGAGTGATGGGAGTTGTTGTGCTGCTCAAGTGGAAAAGGCACAGAGAATCAATGATTTGTCTGGCTATTTGTAGTGATCAGTATGAACGATGAGGTGCTGGTGACTCGTCTCATGGACGCTGCCTTGTAACAGAGCCTACGACGGATTTAGAAGTGACTAGTAAACTGATGGTTTATAAGAGCTCTTGAGAAAGTAGCTAGAAGCCTCTAGCTTCTAAGAGTGGATAAACCGCGCTGCTAAATATCTAGGAGAGCGCAAAGCCGTAATGAAGCTACAGGCTCACAAAAGCAAACAAGGCTGCTGTGATCCATGGCCTGACTTCTTCCATGACAGGCTGCAGACCTTTCCTGGATTTCACTGCTTAATTCTTAATTAAACCAAGTGATAAAATGTCTGGTACTTTGTTACTCTAGATTTGTTTAGTTTCAGTTTCTAGGACCTGCATCCTTCTAAACCTTCCTCTTCACTGTGGAAAATGCTTTTGTTTTCATTTTTTTGCCCCTCCTGAGAGGTAGTTTCCTCATATTCTCCCAGCTCAGATGAACAGGCTCAGCCCATAGAATTACTAAGTATAAATTACTCTCCTCCCAATTCTTCAGTTATCTACATGGCTTTTCTGTTCAATTTTCTAATTTTTCATTAGGAGCAGAGGTAGTATTTCTTTAGTGACCTTGCTGATGCCAAATAATTTCCTTACTCCACTCTTTTTTTTACTCCACTCCACTAGTTATTTTTTAATCAAGTTCTCTATTTTCTGCTTCAGTTTTTTTCTAGGAACCGAGTCAAGCCAAAGCACATATAATGTCCTTATAGTCCAATTAGTCATTTAGGTTATTAGCAACTATCTAGCTATTCCATGTCTTATTGAGAATGAGCTTCCCACCCAGCTTCACCAGCTTAACAATTAGCACCTTCTTTAAACTGGTTGTCTAGCCTTCCCCAAAGGAGCAACTGATTCCACCAGTATGGGGTGAAACTGGGGTTGAGATTGGGTGGGCTGATCGATCCATTGATCAGTCAGTCAGCCTGATGATTATAGAAGGAATCCTGGATTCCTGCCTTAAGGACTACAGGGGGGAAGAGCACTCCTTTCCCAATGCTGAGTGTGCATCTCAGTTGTGAGAAGCTCCCTGTTCATCAGCCAGCATGTCACATGCTTGAAGGCAAGTTATTTAGACCAGTTGCTTTAAAAGAGCTCTGATGCTTCTTCTGATTGACTGATAGAAGGGAAAGTGTTTTTAATATCTGGATTTACTTCAGTAGTGAATATAATATTTTTTTCTTGAACCTTTCACTTTTTCTGTGTTGTTATTTCTGGTTTAAGTTCAAGTTGTGCTCTCATGTATGAGACGCATAGCATTGTTAGGGGGGTTTATTATTTCCAGTGCACTCTACAGGCTCTACTTGGAATTTGATCTGCCTGCCACAGATTATCATTTTGCTTCCTGTTTTTAAATGATTCTAATCTTCTTATTTATTTTTACTAACATCTTCAGGGACAGGACTCTGTTTGAAAATGTACTCCCACCTTTGTACTGGGATTTAGGGCATGTTATAAAGCATTCTTTAAGGGTTCTGGGCTGTCCCTCATCTTCTGCATGTTTAAGTCTTTCTCCTAGCTTGTTTGGGAGAATATAATTCTTTCCAGCTTTATGGAACTGCCTCTAGGAGGATAAGTATGTTCTCAGAAGATGAGAAGCCAGTGAAGTGTCTGTCTTTGAAGACTGTAGGAAAGAGGAAGCCATGAAACTGTTGTTCCAAGTTCACTTTTCAGGGAAACAACTTGTCCTGGTTTCAAGCTGGGATAGCGTTAATTTTCTTCCTAGTAGCTGGCACAGTGCTGTGTTTTGCATTTAGGATGAGAATGATGCTGATAACACATTGATATTTTAGTTGTTGCTAATTGGTGTTTGTACTAAGTCAAGGACTCTTCTGCTCCTCGCCCACCCCACAGCCAGCAGGCTGGGGGCACCAGGAGCTGGGATGGGGCACGGCCGGGACAGCTGACCCCCACTGACCCCAGGGACACCCCAACCATGTGGCATCACGCAGCGCATAAACTGGGGGAAACTGGCTGGGGGCTGCCGCTCGGGAACTGGCTGGGCATCGCTGGCAGGTGATGAGAAACTGCACTGTACATCACTTGTATGTTCTAATTATTTTGTTATTATTATTATTCTCCTTTGTTTTCTGTTCTATTAAGCTGTCTTTATCTCAGCCCGCGAATTTACTATTTTTTCCCTCAATTCTCTGCCCGTCCCACTGGCAGGGGGGAGTGAGTGAGTGGCTGTGTGGCATTTAGCTGCCTGCTGTGATAAACCACAACATAACTATAAGAAATACTTATCCAGGACACAATTATACAAAGTACTATCCTGTAAGAGCTTACATGCTGTTTTATTAAGAGGCATTACTTTTCTGGCACATCCTTCTGCTCTCTTCCTGTGCATGACTAGATACAGGCTTTACAGACAGGGGTGTGGGAGATCTCCCATTTGTATTCACTATCAAGCCTCTGTTGTCTTTGGTTGTATTCTGTTTATCCATTCAGGAAAAAAATGGCTTTTATGTCACAATCCAGACATCTAAGAGGTGAAGTTGTTGGTTTTTTTAGGAGGGTATGAGTTGTGAGATATTTGATCTGTGACTGGTGGAGGCTGATGGTGGATTAGCTTCAGAAATCCTTTGGGCAACAACAGTCCTTCTGGCAATGTGATAAATAAGATCAACAGCCGATTTATATCTGATGATAAAACCAAAATAACATCACGCTCTGGCTTTTGCTGCTGATTAATTTAAGCAACTTGCTTGAAAGTCAGAGGACCGAGAGTTTCACAGAAGGTAATGGAACAGGGAGAGGTGCTGAGTGCCGTGCAATGCCTGCTTGTGGTGGATGGAAAACCAGGTGAGGAATAGGAGATGGAGCGTTGGCAAGGGTTCCTACTGTGCAGTACGTGCATGGAAGATGGGTACAGCTGTGGTTGTCAGACTTCCTGATCAGCCCAGGATGCTCTGAGGGACTGTTGGGGTCTCAAGCAATCAGCCGGGTCCGCAGCCTCGTCCCCGCTGCTGGTGCCTGAGGTTGGTGCTGGTGCTGCAGCTGTAACCTGGGCTCAGGCTGTGGGGGAGAGCTGGGAGGTGCCCCCTCAGGGACTCCCTGCTTCCCTCAGGTGCTGCAGAGGAGGCAGGAATTTCTCCTTAGCTGATGGCAGAAGGACCTGCAAAAGGGAGGCTTGAAGGGGCTATGGCTAAAGGGCTATATTTAAGAAAGAACGATAAATGCCTTTTATTTGTTTTCAATGTGGAATGGAACTTCTAAATATCCTACTCTTCTATTTGACATCGTAGACTAGAGGGTTCTGGCTCGTGTTAATCTTTGACTGGTAAGAAGCACAATTTCTGCTTGAAGGTGCCCGTTGCACATTGGTGACACACGCCAGCCTGGCACAGCTCAGAAGGTGCTGAATGAGGGGGAGGGCAGCCCCTTCTGGCGTGGCCACCGATGACTATGGGGAGAAATGGACGTTTCTGGACATTCCTTACACATGCAGGCAAGGTCGTGTTCTCCTGACTGCGGCATGGGCGAATAACGGTTGGAGCCATCAAAGCATGCAGCTACTTAATGCAAATTAATTTGTTGCACTTATATGCTCTTTTAGAAATTAGGAAATAGACAATAAGAAGATCGATTTGCATCGCCCTTGTCCATGTAGGAAAACCTATGACGTGGACATCGTGTACCATATGGAAGAAAGATGTCGGAGCAGTCTTGTGTATCTATGCAAGATCAGCAAGAGATCTGGGCTATCTCTACAAAGTGCTGCGAGGCACAGCTTTCTTCATGGAAGAAGGAAAAGCCATCTGTGGCCCATAAGTGGGAAATGAGGATGAAGACAAGTATCTGGGAGATGTTAATTGATAAACTACACATAGGAAAGCAACACACATTCTAAGAATGAAAAAGTTATGGACAAACATCTAAGAAGAAATGAATATTGTACATTCAGAGTGGGAAGTTTCTGCTGTTCTGGAAAACAGTGACTCAAAAGGGCTTGGGAGCTGTGGTGGAAATGAGCTCACGGTGTAACACGGTTGTCAAAAGTGCTAATGGAGTTCTTTAATGAGAAATAGGACTAATGGAGGAAGAATGCTTATTTGGGATTGGTATGGCTATGTCTGGAGCATGCTCCAGGAACACCACTAACTGAGTGGAAAGAGTTGGGAGAAACCATTAAAATGACCGAAGGAATGGAAAAATATGTCTAAAAAGAGCTCTCAAAGATCAATCTCTTTAATACAAAAGAGAAGCTGTAGAGTCTCTCAGTTCCTGAATGTACTTGGCAGGGTTGGAGGCGGGATGTGATGACAGAAGGGTTTGCCAGCAAGATGACAAAAGCATAATGAGATGAAGTGACCAGAAGTAGAAGCCGGGTCTAAAAAATTTCCCAGATCTGAACTATTCTGGCTCTACTAACAGTTCTACTTTAGACCACCCAAAGGCTGATTCAGGTTTTCTACTACAGAAATTTTAAAAGAAAATAAATATTTCAGTAAGAAAAACAAATTCTAAGCAAAACTGCTGGAAATGACATGGTCTGTGTTACATGCTAACTAATGATTAGGTGTTCGGTTTTATTATGGTCTTCCAAATCCTGGAATCTGTGCCGGGAGGTGGCTGGTCACTTCAGCTAGGGCATGCTGGGGACACGCTTCTCACCCATCATCTGGGAGACAAATGCAGTAATTTCACAGTTTCCCTATCAATTTAACCTACCTCTCGATTTCCTTATTTTAAAGGGTATTGTTTCTTTTTTTTTTTTTTTTTCCTAAATCCTGAGATCTCTGAAGCCTCTTTAGCTCTAGGAAAATAAGTAAAATTTCTCTCCAGTGTCAGGCTTTGAGTCAGACCTACTACAGCCCGTTCTAAACCCTTAGAAAGCACATGCTGGAACAATGAGCTTTGAGTTTCAATCTGCAAACGATAAAAAGCTCAAGGTGAATCCCTATATAATATATACACAGATATTATTTAGGGGTATGCCTATATTGAAAATATGTAGTGATGTACTAATTTTTTTCATGTGTTGTGTCCCCTGAAATGCAAAGCTTATTGCTTTCAGATGATCTGTGCGACATTGCTGCCATTTCATGTTTTTTAAAAACAAAACAAAAAAGAAAGAAAGATAGATGGGAAATAAGTCTTTGTAGATTCTATATGGCTCGGGCTCAGAAAAGTGTCAGTACAGATTCTTTCTAACTCATGTTTTTAGTTGATCACAGGAGTGAACTAGATCTGCTCAGCCCAGAGCTTTGTCATTTTATCGCATGTAACAACTGATGATTCTCTGTGGGCCATCATGGCCGGTTCCCCACAGTGGGATCAGTCACCTTTATGGTTTTTCCTTTAAGCAAACATATTACAGCCACCAAGAAACAGGGGTGCTGTTCCCAGGCGCAGCCTTCCCGGGGGTTCCCCTGGCAGAAGGTACCTGCTGCGGCCCCAGCAGCGCTCCCTGTCCTGGCTGGCCCCGCGATGCTGCAGGGATGCCTGGTTGGGGCACCTGGAGAAGGACCTGGCAAAGCCCAGTGCCACATGTGCTCCACAGGAAGGGCAGGCGCGCTTGTGTGTGTCCGCTCGGGCCAGGCTTTGTTTGTAACTGGGATACTGCTATTGACAGGCTGAACACATACTTCATACTTTGCTAAACAAAATTATCGCGTTGAATGGATTTGAAATGCTGAATTAAATGCTATTATGTCTTCCTAGTTATTTGTAGGTGGGAATGCATCACAGATATTTTTCATGGCATGAGCATTTCAAAATGCAGAGGGGAAAAAAGTCTAGTGTTGCTTCCCGAGTAGAGCACTGGTCAGTGCTGCCTTCTACTTCCTTGTAACTTTAATTAAATATACTTCTTTGAAGACTAAATAAAATTTGAATGACCCACGTGAAAAAAGATTGAAGAGAAATAGTGTGATTTGAAAACAAATTTCACAAGCAAATGCTATGCAAGAAGTCAGTGGGCTTTTTTCATTAAATTTGCTGGTTTTAGAAATGTTGTTAAAAAGTAACAACGTTATGCAATATTTCTTCCGTGCAACTATGTATGCCACATGAGTGTGGGCACTTAATTAATGAGGAGTTAACTATCTAGTCAATGTTTTTAGTGGGTCTTTATTCTGCAAAATACTGGAGGCTAATTCCTGTGTGTAGCTCTGCTTGTGAGTCCACTTGTGCATCACAAGCTAAAGGGAATACTAAAGATGCAAACCTGTAATGAAGCTGGCAAAATTCTTCTGCAGTTTTCATTGAACTGTTTTTTTCCATGTACAAGAAAAATCAGATTTCCCCCCTCCCAAGTTATCTTCCCTATCTGTGATCACTTGTGTATTTTTTGCATTTGGGTTGGAATGTTTGTGAAAGCTTTCTGAGCCTGCTTCAGCAGAGGAAAAAAAATTTATTCTGTGAAAAGTTCTGCAAAAAGATGCACAGGGAAGTGCAGGTTTGATATTTGGAAAGCTGAACCGGAGATGTGTTCTTAAAAAAAACAAACAAAAAAAACCAAACCCCACAAAAACCCAAAAAATCAAGGCAAAAAAAGCCCAAAGCAACACAAACCAAAAGTTGTACATTTCCCACCCCCAGCCGCCCCCCCCCCCCCAGCTTCAAAAGACCTTATTTTAGAGAGACTGTGACTAAACCAGCCCAAAATGTAGGCTGGAGAGACTTCAAACTATTGAAATAAAATGTACATAACCTTGGGGGGGGGGGGGGGGCAGATCTACAGTCAAATAATACCTCTCGAGAGCCCTTCCTGCCTCCATCAGAAATGTTTCTGGTATTAAGAGGATAGCCCACAAACTGTGAAAATGCCAGAAAGCAGCAAAGGCACATTTGAACACAACGAACTACACTTTTCTTTCATCATATAGCTGAAAGTCAAAAGAAAGAGAGCTGTATAATATACAAGGAGAAATAAAGTAGGGGAAAAAATGTAGATGAGAATGTAGGGGGAGAAAAAGATGAGAATGTGGAAAGCAGTAAGAAATGCATCTGTTTAAGAAAATCACAAATGTAATAAAATGAACAATGTTACTGTTTGTTTTCTAGTGACTGCAGTCATGATAAAGTTGATAAAACACTGTAGGAATTCAGGGTGGAAGAAAAATGTTGGTATTGCAAATGGCAATTACAAATTATCTTTACATTTCGTATCTTGTTAACTCTGTAAAGCAACTGTTGCTTGCTAAACTTGCACAAAATTATACAATATTATGAATACTAATGGAGGATTAGACACTTGGGATATCTGTAGTGTAAAGTTACCTTTTTGTGACATGCTAGAGAGAGAACTTACAGGGCAAATTAGTAAAAGAATTACAGTCCAAAGTTTGAAGAGAAATATTACCACTCCCAAAACAAATCAATTCTAAACCGTTAAAATCTTTCAGGAGTTACAAAAGTTTCAGCAAGATAAAGTTTTTTTCTATTTCAATATTATAGTAATTTTATTTACCTCACTTGGATGGGGAAACAAAATAATTTAGCCAGCCAAATAAAGCAGTGTAAAAATACAGCATAGGAAATATACTTTGTTAACATTAAAATCACACAATAGTGTATAGAGATAATACAACATTTAAAATAACATCAGAAAAAACTTAGATACAAGTAGACTAGACTAAAGAGCAAGATTTGCAACAAAAAATTGAAGAGCCAGATACATCAAACAGAATCAGAACAATCTAAATCACTGGCAGCACTGAAAAAAGTGTTTGAAGTTGAGCAGAAAACTGGAGCAAATAAATGCAGAAGAGCAAAAAGGTAAAATATCAAGTTCAGAGAATTTTAAAACTTTACTGCGTCCCAGACAGTGAGATAGCTTTGCAGGACTGAGTAGAGTGTAAAGGAGGACAAATATCTCCAGTGCCATGGAGCAGTAAAACACTATTTTAAGTCCAAGCAACACATTGGAAGTTAAATGCCCTGTAGAAGAGGTTAAATATTTAGGTCCTACCGAAACAGCAAGCTGTTGTCCTATTCATCAGGCCCTAATGAAAATCAATGCAGCTGGTCTCCCTTGTTATGCTGATCTTCAGAGAACATAGGCAAAGCTTTTGGAGTTGTTTGTACTCCCATTTGACTGCAGTGCAGCCTGCTTTTAAATATCACCTCCTCCCGAAAGCAATGAAGAAGCATGTACTAAGTTTTAGCTGACAAAATTATGACTAGGATAGACAGTCTATTCTTTTCTACTTGAATTTCTGCTTTTTCTCACTCCTTTTTTTTATTTTCTTTTTTTTTTTTTTTGCTTTCACTGTTTCACTCTGAAAAAAACTGGTGGAAAGTTGACCCTCAGCCCCTCCTTTTTCTCCCCGTTTGAAAGCCACAGGGAGAGTCCTGATCCAGCAGTCCTCAGGCAGGGATGTTTTCAGCTGATAGCAGTGAGATTCTTCTGCCACTCAGGTAGAAAAACATAGATCAGAGGGAAACAACTGAAAAGACCTGCTGATTAAAAAAAATAATCTGTTGTGCTCTTTAATAGTTGTTTAAGGCTTGTTACTGCAAGTTCCCCTACCTGACTGGCTCACTCCCTGGAAAAATTATTCTAACTGCTGGAAATGTGCCCAAGCAGCTCCCCAGGCATGAGAATAGCGGAGTTTTTAATCTCTTAACTGTGCCCCAATGAGGTAATTTTGCAGCGTAACTAAACGTAAGGACTTAGGGAGGAGAGTCTTTGTTCTTAAGCTTGATAACTGCAGGTATGAGGCCCAGATGAGTTAACCAGAAGGTGGACACAATTATTCAAAACACTTCAAATGTCCTCTTATAATTTCAAGGGTTTAATTATACATTTCAGTGGTATGTTAATATTTTTGTTCACTATTTTACAACCATGTGCGTGTCATGTGTGCCATGAGGGGTTTTTTTATGCCTACGTAGTTAAGTTCTGTGCGGGGTGTTAGATAGAAATGAGTAGTTGTGAAGCTATTGAGCCACTGACAAGACGGCTTGTGTTTGCAGCCTAGGGCACCGAGAGTTTCAGATTGGAATAAATGTCAAAGCATGAGTGGGTTTTTGGAAGCTGGATAATCAAACTTGATTTAACAGCCTCAGGGTATTTGTATAAAATAGGTGATGGGGGGGAAAGGCCCCGGTATGAAATAAAACTGCAGCCCCTTTGCATTTCTCCATAATTAACAGGTCTGGTTTTATACAGTTTTTCAGTGTTCCCTTAGATTCTCATCAGGACTGTTCCTGTGTTGGAAAAAATACCTCTTTTGGGAGGTCTTTGTGTACTTTTTTTTTTCTTTTTTTTTTTTTTTTTCCTCAGCAGGCCTCCCAAATGGGGAGGTTAGGGTGAGGAAGATGATACTGGGGTAACACAAGCTGACTTTACAGAACTTGAAACATTTGCAAAAAAACCGTGGGGACATGAGAATTTCTGCTTTGGAGTTGGAACCGCTCCTCACAACCAACATAATGGAAATTTTTGTAAACATCAGAAGTTTAAAAATTATTTTTTTCTACCACTTCTGCTTTAAGGCACTAACAGATTGTGAAGTTGCTTTCTTTTTTTTTTCTCTTTTGAATGCTGGCTAGAACGCAGCATACTTTTGCCCTCTCTGAAAAGTGTTTCAGTGTCCATCTATTTAATCACAGATTTCTTCTGAGAGGGAGCTAAGACACTGCAGACTGTTTCTTTTTAGTAAATTATCCCAGCCCTTCACTGATTGCAGACATTTATTTCCTTGGTTTAAAATACTGTGCTCTTGTGATTGTCCTGAATAGCTGTCATGACTGATCTCCCAGGAAACTCCTGTTGCGAGCAGTATTGTATGTATATTCTGTGAGGAGGGTGATTTGATTTTATTTTATTTCCTCTCTCCGTTAAAAACTATTCTCTCCACTTTTTTGTACTGGGGTTTTACTTTTCCAGTGTTACAGCTTCAGTTCCCTTCTTCCATAGTGAAACAGAACAATGAACAGACCATGGCCGTGCACTTTAAAAGAGGATTTGGTACAAATATGAACAGTAAAGACTCCAAGGAGGCGACAAGCACGTAACTATGGCCTTTAAGTAAGTAGGTAATCTATTAAAGTAAGGGAGATTATTCAAATGCTTAGAAATGACCATGGGCTTATGTTTTCCTGATTCAAGGTCAATTTTTTGTAGACATTAAGTCTAAAGTAGTTTTATTTAAGTCATAATGCAACAATTCCAGATATAAGTGGAGCTGATTAGAACTGGAGGATGAAATCAGACCAAAATCAGCTTTTCACATCAGACTTGTATAACCGTATCATATGGCTATGGAAATGCAATGCCAAGGAGTGTTAGCACTGCAGTAAACTGATGGCACTAATGTGGACTTTGATCATTTAAATTAAAACCCACTAGGGTGAAAAAGGGCTGTTAACATCTTTTTGCTTCAAACTGAATAACTTTTTAAATCAAAGAAAACCTTCTGCACCCAAGATGTCTTTTTTGCTAGAAAATTTAAAGGAATGTGTTTGTCCTTTCTCTGCCCTGCTATTGTCAAATGAAAATTTCTAAGTG
The DNA here is from genome assembly GCF_015220075.1 of Falco rusticolus. Lineage (NCBI taxonomy): Eukaryota > Metazoa > Chordata > Aves > Falconiformes > Falconidae > Falco > Falco rusticolus. The sequence continues at coordinate 36,369,458 of NC_051196.1, read as the reverse complement.
CTGTCAAAGATGTAGTAATTAAGAATGTAGTATTTACATCACCACACGAAAAAAACTAACTAAACTCCACATGTGTAATGCTCTTGGAATGTTCATTACTAAGATCTGTGGCAGTAACAGTGAAAAGATGAGATCAAGAGATGAGTTTTTAACGTAAAACTGGCTGTTTGCAGCCAAGCCTTAGTGCTTTGCAAGCCAGTGGGAATATGCAAGGGCTCAGCCAGGTGACACCCAGGTAATTAGCTATTTGTTGAGTGTGCAATGATGAGTAGGCTGGAATACCTGGGGCAGTCTTACATGCACAGCCCGTTTTGCTTGTAATCCTCTGACCAGCTGGTTTCCCTCTTTGATTTGAAATGTGCGTAGAAGACCTTACCTAAATCTTGTGACAGCAATTTAAGGAACTAAATTAAGGAACAACTAAACAGGTTGCTCACCTGTTGTTATGGACACACGTGGCAGAGACTGAAAGGTTTTCAGAAACTCTCGCGTCTGGTGTTAATATATGAGCAAAATTATGTGACAATATCTGGGGATTTCTGTTCCTACTAAGGAAACGCAC